>NW_028301600.1:30909090-31212121 GCF_987345545.1 Pholcus phalangioides | reverse complement strand
CAATACGCTGTAATTTATTGCACGTATAATACGATCCGTAAGTTTTTATATTTTTAAAATTTTTTGTGACACATTTGCTTAATACGTCTTACATTGACATTGCATAATATTTCTAGGTTTCCGGTTATCTTTTTCACACTGTATACAGGGTGATTCCATTATTCCCCTTGCCGCATTTTACTAGCCAACCGTTGATTCTAGAGGCATACTTAGAGAAGGTATTCGCAGTTAGAGAAGGTATTCAAATAATGTGTAGAGCTCAGATACGTCATTCATGTTGCAAGGAATTGTATAGTTATTAAATTATAAAAATTAACTTTTTTTATATGGACACACCTTGTCCCCAAAATTCAATTAAAAACTTGCTACCCTGTCGAATCCAAAAGGTCTTTTCAGTCGTAAGTCATTGGGAAATGTAATCTGCTAACCAAGGAAAAAAACAGTATTGCATAGTGCTTAATACTCTAATGATCGCTAGATTTTGGGATGAAGAATTTGAGAACCACTGTGTAACACACTGCCGACACTGTGTTTTGAGTTTTAAAATCTCTTAAAAAGTATCTTTATAGAGGGATTTATCGCAGTAAAGGATATCGCTGTTGAAAAGAGACTAATTTAGATTTTTTAATAAAAATTTATGAATTTAACATTAGAGTAAAGACAATCCCACAAACAAGCTGTGGAAATGCATTGCCTTCCTAACTGATTTTATTTTCTCTCGATTTCCATGCTATCTCTTCTAACCCATTTCGACAAGCCTTCAGATGAATAACTATGGCTGCAGAGAACTCAGAACAGGTAAAACTTTAATTATAGCCATCTTGTGCTTAAACTAAAAAAATATTTTTTTTTGTAAAATTTCATTTTAAAAAATTTTAAATTTAGCTTTTGCTAATCAGAAGAGGCCGAAGCTTTTCTTCAATTGCTTTTGTTCACGAATAAAAACAATGCTTATCTTTCTGTTAACTTGGGTGTGAATCCATCATTCTTTTCTCTTTCCCCATCTGTTGGCACATTTTGGTGGGCTCGGCTGGTAAAACAAAGCACAGCTCGGTAAAACAAAGAAGTTTCACTACAATTGAAAATTTCTTCCGGATTGCACACTCTAAGAATCGGATTGAGCTTTCGGAAGCTATTAATTAAAAATTGTGCTGTCCACTGAACCTGATTCTCCCTGCAATGTCTCGATGCTTTTTCACTGCCAACTATACAACCATCATTTAGATTTCGGAAGCTGGAAAAAAAAATGTTCAATATTTTAAAAATTACTACGGTTTCAGTAAATAGACCTTTTTTCTGGGTGTATTGCCGAGGTGAAGTCGGAAAGAAAAGTCATTTGGTCTACATGTATGCAATACATCAAGGAAGGTAAGTAAAAGGTCTATTTTCTTAATTTATTGGGCTGAGAAAACTCACTATTTCCCTATCGTCCCACCTCGGAGCCATTTATTGAAGTTAAGGGAGGGTAATGCCTCTACTTCGGCGCCTCACGCCATAGTGCGGGAAATAAGGAAGACAGGGTCGTGTCTCGAGTAGTGTGTATGGTAGCGCACTTGTCCGGTTTGCAAGTGGACATGGATTTGATTCCCGGTGACTTTTTTTTTACTGTCCCACCTGGGAGTCATTTGTTATAAAGTTAAAAGAAGCTGCTAATGCCTCACGTCACAATGCGTGAAATAAGGAAGGCAGGGTCGTGTCTTCAGTAGTGTACAGTGGAACTTGGTAAATTTGAATTTTGGATAATTCGAACTTTTGCAAACTTCTCTTGGGTATTATAATTTAAAATTCAAATTCTTCATTTAATACGAATTTTTTCGAATATTTTTGAATAATTTAAAGTTAAAAAAATCATCACTTCACACAGTATGAGCAAAGATAAACAGTTTGAGAAAATTCACGATTGTTTGGCGACTCAATTCGAAAAATATTTCAGATTTTGATGATCGGAAATCAGCAAAACCACATGATATAAATTCCTAAAAAGATTATCCGTGCTGAATTAATCCACCAAAATTGTTTGGATGACTACTGAGCAATTTCAAAAACGACTGCCCTTTATAAGAGAGAATTCAAAATTGCTAATTTGTAAATGTTTAGCTTCTTTTTTTCTCTTCATAATTAAATTCATATTTTAACATTGAAGCATCGAAATTGTGTACCACTATACTGTATTGTGTTGTTTAACCTCTAAAAACCGACTTCTTCAGAAGAGTTTTTTCTAACAAATTCTAATGAAAATAGATTTCCCTAATTCCATACAAATGATTAGCAAAATTTGGGAAAGTGTTTCGTAACTGATGATCAGTAAGAGTTTCCGTAAATCAGATTTGAGCATGGTCACGAAATTTTACACTGATGGCGATGCCAGAACGGTGGAATAATGTAGCAACTAAGATTAATTATTAATCCTATGTGAATAATGGTGATTAAGTTGCAATTTGGAGTCATTTTACTGATCCGGTATAGATTAATTGGATAATTGGATAGTTCTAACTATCCAATTTGCCTAATCCGTTTGCTGTTCCCTTGAGCTTCGAATCAACCAAATTCGACCGTATGTGGTAGCGCACTTACCCGGTTTGCAAGAGGATATTTGATCGATTTCAGATGGAAACCAGATGATTCTTTCCTACTTCACCTCGGCAAAATATCCAGAAAAGGTCTATTTCCTTGATGGATTGGGCTGAGAAAAAAAAAACCCCCGTCGTACTCTCTCATTACTATGGGTTTCTTTTCCTCGTACAATCATGGTATCATCGATTAATGCCACTTTGAGAATGAAACAAATCCAGTAAGACTTAACCAACGTCGTCTTCTAATTAAATTTTTTCTTTTATGTCTATTCATGCTTCCGTTTTTCCGGAATTTTTCTGCAATTTTCTCAGCATTTTACTTAATGTTTTATTGCAAGATATACAGAAAACTAGATGTTGTGAAGGTATTTATTTGTTGAGATAATTGATTTTTTAAGGAAGGAAAAACTCATTTCTGCCTCTACCGGGAGTCGAACCCGGGTCCCTCGTTTGCTGGACGAGTGCTCTCGTAAATATCTTCACAACATCCAGTTTCCTGTATATCTTGCATTAACAAGTGGAGAGTGACAAGTTTATTCTTGAGTTCAAGAAATTCCATTATCCGATAAAGAAATGGAATTATTCACTTCAGCTGCGTAAGTCTACGTTGTAATCAACAGTTTAAGAATATAAATCTTTATCTGGACAGTTGAATCGGTTTGAAGGTCTCCGACTACGTTGAAAACGTCATCTTGGAAGAAAATATAGATTTTTTTAAAAAAATGAAAATCCAATTTTTGTAGTTCCGAAACAGGCCTTGTTTTCATTATATGACGCTTAGAACCGAAATTACGTCCACTTTGGTGTTGCGTTTTTGCATACAAGTAATCCGGGAATAAAAATGTTAAACGTGCTTAACGAATAATGCTATTTTTGACATTTTACTTATGTTTGAAACATGGTTTCTAAACTTCTATTCATTGCATCATTACGAAATTTTAATATGATATTTTGCTATATATTGTTAAGGTGATGGATCAAAATCTAAAAAGTCTATCATATACGTTTCTCTAATAAAAGTGTTTTATAGACGATATGAGAATGAAATTTCAAAAAATTCACACGTTCATTAAACACAGATTTATGTGTAACTTATGAGCATATCATGCAATCCTTTCAATTTTAGTTTGCTTCAACCATCCCTAGCTAAATGTACTGTGAAAATAACAAAATATTCCATTTATAGAATGTTTTGTAATTGTGTTTCGAATGTTACATGAACTTTGCTTAAAATCTGACATAAAATGACTTTTTCGTAGAAAATGACAAAGGTAGTCCGAAATTTATTATTATTTTGACCGTTTTGGGACACTTTCTATCAAAAAATTTTGTCAAGTTCACTCCAGTACCATATTACAGAAAAGTGCTCTGGAACGTAGTCGGATACCTTACACTCTGATTAAGGTGTAATATGCCAGAGAAATAAATTTTTCTACGGTGCGATAAAATTCAAAAAATGAATGAAAAAAGACTAAAATCTCGGCTCTAAAGGTACGTACAGAGAAAATTACGGGCATTTTTTTCATGTAACTCAACCTCAATACTCGCTTCAGACAGGAAAACAGTAGAACATATTTATATTTCCCATGGCGTGTTTTCATGGTTTTTTCAATGTTCAGTTGAGAAGCTAAATGTTATTTTTTTCCATCCACCCCCAACTTAACAATTCCCATCTAAGTTAGCCGCTTAATGTTTTTTTTCCCAAGAGATTTTTCCACAGTAAGTAGAAGAAGACGGTCACTTCTTTTCCCCTTATCATGCACAAAATAAATTCTTTAATAGGGAAGTTAGTAACGTTGAGAGATACGTCTGAGAAAAAAGAAATGACTATCAAAGAAGTTCCCTGTTGCAAATTTTTCCACCGTCAAAAATGTTTTCTATAATGTTTTCTTTTTTCCACGTGGGCTTCCGGACGTGGTGCGGGTCTTTATCGGGGAATGGCAGTGGCTCGCGCACAAAACCCTAGGCCAAGGCCTCAAACAGTTTCCTCTAGCAGATAGAGAGAGAGAGAGAGAGGCTCCTATTTTGCTTCCTTTGAGGCATATGATATGCCGCTTCGCGCTTTGCGAGATGACTGGAGGAAGAGGAACTGGATGTTTTCTGTTGGATTCTGGTCACCCCTCATTACCTTTCGGACGACAAACGCCATCCGAGATCTTTACTAGTATGGCACGGATGCCGCCTCTCTCGTTTTGCGTAGCTATCAGACCGTACAACCAACAACTTTCGCCATCATCACATTGCGTCACTCACTAAACAATCGCTTCTCCATTTTTCCTCGCATTTTCGGGCCGAATTTCTCTCCTGTATTCATTCCCCGCTGTCAATTTCCCAACGCTTTTTGACGTGAATACGCCATCTGACGATACTAGGTACATTCTCAAAAAGTTTCGTGATGAACATAATTAAAACGTTCATATCTCAGGAAGTATTCAGAATATATCAGTGTTTTTGATGTCTGCGGGTAGATCTCATTAATACATATCCAATGATACCACTCTAGTTTGAAAACCTCTTCCGGGTTGGGCACCAGACCAACGGCCCACATTCGTAACGAAATTGTTTACCCTATATCTCGGGAAATTCGAAACGCAAGTAAAAGCCAATGGTGTGTCGTTTTATAGATATCCTTCTAATGAAAAGTCAATGATATCGCTAGGACAAGTCCAATGATATCATATTGCTGGTTTGAAAACAGGACTTGCGGCCCTTTTTCGAAGCGAGGTTGTTTTACGCTATATTTCAGAAAGTACGCAACGCTTTGTAACGCAATTGAAGTTACTGTATCATCTAATACAACGTTTCTATACCATTCTGAACGCTAGGACCAGCTAGATGTCTGAAACGATTCAACGGACCACTAACAATTGGATTTTTTTCTCGAATCTATTTTTGGGAAGAAACTGGCATCTAAAATTACATAAAAGAGTATAAAACCGAATGCGCAGGAATGTGCTGAAAAATATGGTATGAAAATTAAATTAACATGATGCGAATTTGAAATTAATGAAAGAAGAGCATAATTCTAGAATAAATGAAAGAAGAGCATAATTCTAGAATAAATGAAAGAAGAGCATAATTCTAGAATAAATGAAAGAAGAGCATAATTCTAGAATAAATGAAAGAAGAGCATAATTCTAGAATAAATGAAAGAAGAGCATAATTCTAGAATAAATGAAAGAAGAGCATAATTCTAGAATAAATGAAAGAAGAGCATAATTCTAGAATAAATGAAAGAAGAGCATAATTCTAGAATAAATGAAAGAAGAGCATAATTCTAGAATAAATGAAAGAAGAGCATAATTCTAGAATAAATGAAAGAAGAGCATAAATAAATGAAAAATGATTCAAGAATTTATAAAAAAATTATTCCAAAATTAAAAAAACCGATTCCAGAATTTATGAAATAAATAATTTCATAAATTTCAGAAGTAATGAAAACTTTCAATAACTTCGAGCCCCGTTTTATTCGTAGCTTTGGGCTCAGGCCCCGTTGGCCAACTTATTAAGACACCTTGAACTGGTTTCACTAATTCCAAAATTAAAAATTTTGTCAATGAGAAATGTTTAATAACTTTTTAATGGAAAATAAACCAATGGGTTGCGAAGTTGACCACGTTGTTGATTTTGGGTCACGGCTGAAAAAGGTTAAAAACCCCTGGATTAGAATGTGTACTGTAGTTATTCAATATCGATAGGTCGGAATAGTAGCTTCTCAAATCCCAAAAGGGTAGTTGAAAAGTGTTTGTTTACGGTAGTGAATTTTTATTATTATTTTTACTGATTTTTACCCTTTTTGTGTTTTTTTTTCAAACCGAAAACGCAATCCCCTACGTAAAAAATTGCAAAATAACTCTTGCCTCTAATTACATAGTACATTTTGACATACTTATTATTCTCTGTCTACTTATCCTCTTAGTATAGTAGCATATTTTTTTCTGATTTAAAACTATTTCCGCACTTTTGCCGTTGTTTTACTAAATTAACATTTTAAACTATAGAGCAAACGAAAAAAAATTCTTCTATTTTCAAGGTAAATTAATTATTTTCACTTTTAAAACAGTCCTTTTCATTAGCGTTCTGGTACATATGCGAGACATACCACGCATTCCACACCTTTTTTTAGCTACACTTTAACAACTTATGAATTATTAAGCCTGAAAAAAAATCGTTAAAAAATGCAAAACTATTCGAGGAACGAGAGTCGGTTATTTTTTCAGGAATATTTACTTTTTTACTGCTGCCAGAAAAATAACTTTTTTTGTAAAAATTTCTGACTTGGCACCTTTCTGAAGTCTGATATGCATCCGCGTAAGAAAGAATTCAAAAATAAATCTATTAATCATTACGCAAAGTATACGTATAAAATAATGTAATTTTCTGAATTGAATAAAAGTGGATGCTAAAATTTAGAGTATAATTGTAATATGATTTGATGTCCCGTAATTTATGGTAAATAAGCCGATGGGATGTATAAGCCGCATGTAATTTGTAATCAAGAACTAAAAACGAATGTCATCGAAATAAAATTAAATGCGTGTTTAACTTTTCTTCGAGAGTATTTTCTAATATTACGCAACATTAAACATTATTCTATAGTGAACATTTTTGAACTGTACTGAAAGAAAAGAAATACATCTGAGAGAAAACTCACATAAGAAATAATTAGAATCCCGTAAGTTCAGAACGTCAGACAAAATGCTACAGTATTAGAGATAGGCTAGGGCAGTGGTTCCTAAACTTTTTACGGCGTGGAGCACTTTTCAGAAGAAAACTTCATCACGGATCACTAATTTTGACAAGTTACTGCCATGAAAATGTTACGGTAAATGTGAAGAATCTGGTGATTACGCATAATAACCGATATAAATCTGGCGGTTATGCTTAATCAGTGATTCATTATATTTACCGTAACATATACAAGTTGTTCCACGAAAAGTGTTCGAAAGGGATGAAATTCTGTGGTCCGTTTCTGATTCGAAGTTCCATATGGGAAATTACTGGGTTAAATTCAATTATGATGTACATATTTTTTCACTATAATGATTGGGGGAACATAAAAATAAAAGTTTTTACGCAAGAAGCATTCGAATCACCTTGGGATCACATGGTCCATAATTTCATGAACATTTATTGATGTGAGATAGATGGCTTTTTTTTTCTGAGCCCGAGATATCAAGGAGACAGTTATTTTTCGGATATTTGCTGAGGTGAACTCGGAAAGAAAAGTCACCACGTCTCCGCCGGGACTCGAACCCAGGCCCTCTTGCATACCGGGCAAGCATGCTACCATCTACACCACTGGAGACATGGCCCGGTCTGTTATTTCGCGCACTGTGGCGTGACATCTATCTCACTCTAAACCGTCCCACCCGGGGGGCCATTTCCTGAAGTTAAGAGAGGATACTACTGCCTCTACTTCAGCGCCTCACGACACAGTGCGTGAAATAAGGAAGGCAGGGCCATATCTCCAGTGGTGTAGATGGTAGCATGCTTGCCCGGTATTGAAGAGGCCCAGGGTTCGAGTCCCGGCGGAGAAGTGATGACTTTTCTTTCCGAGTTCGCCTCAGCAAATATCCGGAAAATAACTGTTTCCTTGATTTATTGATGTACTTGTTTAAAAAAAAAATTACGTAGGTACTTAAGAAGGATCCACATTATTGGAAAAACAAAACTAGACCACAACTGCTCAGAAAATGTTTGAAAAGACTAGATTAGACTCTTAGAGGAGATATAGGAGCATAGGAAACATATATATAGGAACCTTTTTTTTTTCTATACCTCGTCTAAGACTAGGAAAACTACACTAGCGTTTAACCCGTCCAATGTTTCTGACGTAACATTACGTCGGAAGTTCTATGGAAGAAATACAAACACATCAAGCTCATGTGCCGGATACAAGTATACGCCTACTATAATCCGGCATTATATCGTTCGCTAGCAGTTTATTTGGCGTTATATACTATCTGTTCATTATATAATACCCATTAGCTCTTTTTTGATAACATATTACGCTTGAGAATTAATTTCTAATTTTTTATTTGGTATATCAAATGCTGGTGACGCCCCTAAGAGCAGCGACGCTCCCACTACATTCGAGGGAATGCAACCAATAGGCTGATTGATTGCTTTTTTCAAGTTTTGTAAAATATCTTTCATCAAACATTTATAGTGCAATCCCAGTCTTTGGCCTGGATTACATTATAAAAGTTCTTTTATAAAACTTGACAAGTTCAATAAAGAAGTTATCGATTACATTCGAAAAAATGCAAACGATTACCTTATTGGTTGCATTTTTAAAGTTTTATAAATGAACTTTTATGAAAATTTTATAGTGTAATCCCGGCCTAAGACCTATGGGTTCTCATTTTTTAATTTGGTGAAAAAATTCTATTTATAAATCCCTTCTGGATATGCTCGGCATGTTACGGCAAAATACCATGGTTGGTCATAAATTCATAGCACCCTCGACTCCGATGCCACAGTTACACCCAGGGCCACAACTAGATGCTCGGTCAGCCGTGGCAAGCACGTGTTTTGGCCACCCCTTTCCTTGTAATGTTGAGGAAGAGGTTAAACGGTGAAATTTGTGCCCCTTCTGGTCCGGCGTCCTGGACATCAGACCCACCTACTCCCCCTTAGTTGTGGCCCTAGTTATACCTACAAAGGTATATAAATAGTCCCTATTACGTATCAGGAATCGTAATGAATATTTAATTATACTGATCTTTGGTTTTAATTTTAAAACCACTCGTTTAAAAGGAAAAAAGAACATGACGCTTGTTTTAGAACGAGGAACGAATGAGAACACAAAACTCTCTTGCTCGTTCTTCGGCCGAAAATTCCTCCTACTCTAATTACGAATATCCAATCATATGCATCCCCCATCTCCATTTAGCAAACCAAGAATATATTTAAAAAAAAACAACCATATAATTAGTATAATTTTTTTTCCTCTGCTTCCGCGATGATCGTGCATTTTCCAATTTTGGTGAATATTTGCTGGGGAAGGAAAAATGAAAGTTGAAGACTGAATGAAAATTTCACTGAAAGAAGGGGAAGATAAAGAAACATATATATATATATATATATACACACACACACATATACACACATATATTCTCTCTCTCTCCCTCTTCTATATATAGGAGTTATATACAGGGTGATTATAAAAAAACTATCCCGACATATGGGCCCCTAACTATCATACCATTCACAGAAACTGAATGAAATTTTGGCATAAGGTATTTTGATGTATGCGCTCAAGAATGATATGGAAAACAACAGTGTCACTCTAACAGTTACGGTTACAGTGAGAAAATTTCGAAAATATCAAATGGCAACACCAAGTTTTTTGTATTGGAATGTGATCTCCATTGTGAAAAACCCTAAATAGCGTTCGAACGGCAACTGTAGCATGAAAATCACCGGCGGTAGATAGACTCAAAGTGAGGACAACCAATAAGGACAGAGAAGCAGCATAAAATAAAGCATTTTATTGTGTTTCACAAATTTTCCACATGACCTTGTGGAGGACTAATCAGGCTGGGATCTCAAACGGTGTGACGAATGAAAAGAACATTAATGCTCTGGTGCACGGCAAAGTCCTTTTTACTTTTTCCTTGCCTAGCTCCGGGAATTTTCGTGCTACAGGTGCCATTCCAATGCTATTTAATGTTTTTCAGTATGGAGATCGCATTCCAATACAAAAAACTTGGTGTTGCCATTTGATATTTTCGAAATTTTCTCACTGTAACCGTAACTGTTAGAGTGACACTGTTGTTTTCCATATCATTCTTGAGCGCATACCTCAAAATACCTTATGCCAAAATTTCATTCAGTTTCTGTGAATGGTATGATAGTTAGGGGCCCATATGTCGGAATAGTTTTTTTATAATAACCCCGTATATATATAAATGGTTGTGTATTTTCTCAAGTAAATAGCTCTGCAAGTGACACTTGTGAACTGGTATTACGAATTGCAACTTGGATGAAAGAGTCCGGTGAATACAGCATGTTGGAGAAGATCAGCAGAAACTTTAGTTCATGAAAAATTGAAATGTTTCAAACCGGGAGGCTACGGTCACCCACGACAGTCGCGGCCCGTCTCCGTTCCGAGGAACCTTATCAGACAGAACCCTTGTTTTCCATATTACTTTGGCTCATTATACAATTATATGATGAGTAGAAAAATGGTTTGCTATTTGCAACTGCTTGAAAACAAAAGCGAAAAAATTCCAACGATAACACCTCGCGTTCTTTCTGCTTGTAAATTGAGTGTTAGCTTCAGAAGTAAAATTTTCTTGACTGCTGCAGCTGGGATGGGGGCGGATGAGGGGGAGGCATAGGTGGTGGAACAATAAGGATTCAGGTCCCTTGAGCTCCTTTGAATTTCTATGAAGCATGCCCTCAATAATTCATCGACATGCAACGCAATTCACGTACCCATCTTGACGTGCTTTATATTGAATCCCTTATGTCCCAGAGATGTCTGGCATCCCTTGTAACCCTTCATTTCTTTGCCTCATTGGAACCCCTGAGTATCGGTGTGTCACTAAGCTGTCGTCGAACAACTTACATTCCAAAATGTTTAAATCAATGAATAATATGCAACATAAATTATAAAAATGTCAGCATAAGATGTTTTCACGGGGTTGGAACCATAGGTGCCCCCCCCCCGTGTCTCCCAAAACCCCCATATGACAATAGTTTAAGACAGGCAACCCTAATTCTTATGAGACTTGTTTTAATCCAAAATAAATCCTTATCTACTGCTGTATCATGTATTTTTACAATTAGCGGTCAAAAGGACCGCTCCGGTAGTTCTAGGGTTATGGACATTTCGATAGTTCTAGTGTTAAAACGCTCTAGAATGCGTTCAGTAGAGGGTAGGAAAAAATTCAAAAATACACTAATGCTAATTAAGAAATTCTTTTAAAAATGTGAAAATACGTTCACAAAACTGAAAATGGAAGTAATAAAAATTATAGGATGCTTAGCACACCAACAAGTGTTTTAAGTGAATAACCGACCGCTGTGGTGGTCGAGTGGTTATAGTGCGGACTCGTGATGCGAGGATCCGGGTTCGAACCCCACAGTGGTGGTCGGCTGAAGTTGGTTTTCTGTGGTTCCCAACTTCAAGGCGCAAATGCGAGCCGATCTCCCGTTAAAAAGTCTCGCCACAGAGAGCAACAGTCCTACAACGGTAAATCATTCAACCATAACACTTCACTCATAGTTAGAAAAACTGGGGGCAGATGACAGCACTACACATAACAAGCATTACACAGAAACAAAAAAAACTTAACGTCAGGTTGCACTACACGTACACGCACATTCCCGCATGTACCGATTCGTTGGGGGGTTCCGCGGGGGGGGGTGTGCATTTGGGGTGTAGCAGTAGTAGGTAGGGCCTCCAAAAAAAAAAATATAGTTCGTATTCGCTGTGTGCTCCATTTAATCACATCGAGGTGTAAAAGAAATAGTTCTGGCATCACAGTTTGGGAACCCCGGGGATAGTGCTTTGAATTAGTCGCAAGAGCTAAAAATTAATTTTAAAAACTTTACAACCAACGGCTTTACTACGGGAAATTACGGTGATTGATCGGTGTCAATCGGATTTTAACGGTGAATTTAGGGTGTTTGGAAAATTTTGTGGCTTTATTATATTCATATTAAAAATGATAATTCAAGTATCGCAATTACCTGGACCAATTCATAGAATGCTGTTTATGGCTGTAAAGTTCCCAGTCGATGCATTTTTTCCCTTCTGAGGAAAAAAAAAACGCTTCCCATATAGTAACGACCTGGTCAAACTCTTTTCAGTTCAGTTCAACATATATATATTTTTTTTAATGTAGTCCTTGACTTTGCCGAAATTCATACCGAGACAATGTCTCTCCAAACATTTCAGGTAGGCGTTTTTAGCTGTTCTCCTGCTTCACTGTGACTATTTGGATGATTCCTTTCTTCTCCACGGTGTTATTTTATATATTTTTGGATACTCTCCATGGTAGTTCATGCCATCATTCTATTTCTGTGGCATTAATTGTTCATCCGCTGTGATTAATGCATACTTGCTCACACCTGCGTAAAAAAGTCTTTATTGTATTCCATTTTCAAATAACTGTCTTTGTGTTCATCGCTCAAAAATCAGAAGAAGCTTATACCTACGCTAATGTTTGATTGTCTTCTTTTAAATTTTTCATATTTTTGAAACATACATAGTCCTGGAATCTCAATGATGAGCACTCATTACGTCTTTCGTATATATTTCTGTCTGAGAATTGCTATAATTATTTCTTTTGCAAAACACGCGAAAGAATAAATAGAAGTCATAAGAGATTATAAAACCATTAAAATGTCATTGAGACGACGAAACAGGCAGATATGTTTAGCTTGATGTGCCATTCAAAATCGTGAAAATATGTACTGAGAATTTATATAATCTCATTATTCCCTGTATTTAATGATTTAAATTATGCTAACAATTTGTTCATATCACGAATAACACTACCTACCTCTTCGGTGGGAAAACATAGCAATCAAATCACACATCTTCGTATCTGTGTATAATAGATGCATTTATGCGATACCTAAATGATTTCTGGAGCTAATAATGCGAGAATGTCTCCACATGCTGATAACATTGGTCAAATTTGATTTCAGATGCTCCGAGATTCAACGCTAAGCATACGTACAGATTGCTTTCATAGATAGAGTCAGAACCGTAATTAGGATTTTTGCCGCCCCCATAACTTTAAAATTCGATAATTTTACAACGATGCTCTTTGTTCCGGCCCTTGTCAGAGCATTCATATACAGTGCTATACTCTGACATATCTCATCTGTCAAAATCATTGAGCTCCCGATGAGTTTGCACACATCCATTACTTTTGCATTCTCATATAGCTTACTGATCATCCACCTAGCAACGATAGCTGAATGTGCAAATAAGTCAATCGTATATCGTAAGTGTGAGGACAATTATTGACTCTTAAATGCATTTTCATTTTATATTGATTATTGTTTTAACTCAAGGATAGAGAAACTCAACTCTAAAACTAACCCGCTTATAGCGTTCCCATTTAGAACGTTTTCTCGCTTGAAACGATTCATTTCCGTGGTCCCAACTCATACTAATTCTCATTGAGATTTCCCGTTTAAAGCGTTTACAGCGTTTTTTAACGACGGTTTTTCGAAAAACGTTATATAAACGAGATTTATTGTAATAAAATACATAAATATGTAAGTGCTATGCAAAATTATTAGTTTCTAGCATTTTTTTCCTAAATTAGAAATATTCCGTTAACTCATACGAGTTCGCGTAAATCGGAGTAGCATAAGTCGGGGAATTACTATACAATAAATATAATTCACTTATTTAAAATGCATAAAAAACGTACGAAAGCCAAACATACTATATTTCATAGACTCTGTTTATATATGTACGTAACTTTACCCATCAATACGTACTATATCAGTAATACGAGTTCAAAAAAATGTTTCGCACATTGCTACGTATTGATGGGTAAAGTTACGTACATATATAAACAGAGTTTATGAAATATAGTATGTTTGGCTTTCGTACGTTTTTATGCATTTTAAAAATAAGTGAATTATATATATTGCATGGTAATTCCCCGACTTATGCTACCCCGATTTACGCGAACTCGAATTTATGCGATGTTTTTAGAAAACTGCACGTCTCAAATAATTACAGGAGAATTACTAAATTGGTAGTGATTATTAGATTATAATCAAGTGTGAATTGTGTGGTCGATTGGAACAGCAGTGTTGATTTTTGAGAAGCAAAAAGCAAAAATTAGTGTTTTTCCTAAATTTTGGCCCCAAGCAACTAATGTCTGAATTTTAGTCAATTAATCAATGGCGAATCATTGTCTTTGTATGTAAGATAGTACCCCGGGTATTACTGTACTTCGTTTTCTTTATCGTCTTTATGCTCATCGCTCAAAGTTCAGAAGAAGCTTGTCTTTAAACCAATGTTTGATCTTCTTTTAAATTTTTCATATTTTTATAACAAACATCGTAGGCTATACATAGTATGCATACTATTTTTCTATATTACCCCTCGCTTTAAGATTTTTGCTTTTACTATTATTTTTAAAAAGAAACTCGAACCGTTTTTTGCAATTTCGCAAAAACGTCATTTTACTCATGTTTTCGAAACCATAAATTTCTTGAGAAATATGAATAAATACTTAACCCGAAACATCTCATTTTGGATGAAGTAATCGCTGTTTTTTATCATTTTTTTTACGTTCCAAGGCAACGTTTAAGTTAGTTTTTAAAAGCGGGAGGGGCTAAAATTTCTTTCTCGTCCATTAAAAAGAGAGAAAACGAAGATCACGTGTGAGAAATCTCCGCCCCCGAGGAAAGTTTGGCTCCACCTCCAGCATCCCAACATCACGTTTTGCTCTACATCTTCTTCTCCTAAGAGATCATCTATACCTTACCTAAATATAAGAAAATCGTGAAAATCATCTCGTGGACGTTGTTATCGATTAAAAATTCGTCGATTTGTGCAAATGACGTTTTTCTGTTTCGTTTCTTATTCTCTTTATCGATTTATATTAAAGGAGATCATTTAAGGTAAGTAAACGTATCACATAATTAGTTTAAGAAAGTACGAAATTTTTGTGAACGTTTGCTACGAGCATTTAACATTAGAATTACCGTAATTTCCATACCTCCAAGAATTACCGGAGTGGTTAAAATAACTGCTATTGTAAAAATACATGATATCAGCTGTAAATGTTGATTTATTTTAGGACTAAAATAAGTACAGTAAGAACTAGGGTTGCCTGTCTTAAAATATTGTCATATTGGGGTTTTTGAGGACATGGGAACCTAATCCCATGAAGAAATATTATTTTTGTACATTTATATTGCGTATTATTCATTGTTTTTAGAATTTTGGAATGTAAGTTGCTACACGACAACCAAGTGACACCCCCGTCCTACTCGCAACTTTTACTCTCACTTAATCCACCCTTTGACACATCAGCCTGGGCCTGCGGCGGCAAAATGTATGGTTAAAAGTGAAATGTGATTTTCCTTTTACCTTTACCCTCAAGGAAAAAAAAAGGGGCACATTTTTTATTTTATTTTCCATCAAGTACTTGTAAGACAAAAAAAAAATTATTCAAAAGCATTCTACCACCTTTTACAAATTAGCCCATCTTGTTTTGAAACATCCTGTATGTTTGCTTACGCCTGAAATGTAACAAAACATATACAATTCTATACCCTATTTTTCATAGAGAAAATGGATAATTTTATTTTTTTTTTTAAATGCATGCATTAATAGTTTGTTTAAAATCTGGTTGAGCTACGCAATTTTCAAATGTGGTCAAAATGACTGTGGTCAGTAATTTTAGGTAAAAGTATTTTTCAAAAATTTGACACGGAATGACTTAGAAAACTTTTTTTGTGCCAAAAGATTCCTTTTGACAAATTCGGAAAAGTCAGGGAGCGAAATTGTCAAATTTTGAAAAATAAAGATGTAGTGAGCGATCAAAGTTTAAAAAGTGGTCAGAATGACCGCTCGGTAATTCTACTGTTAAAGTATAATTTATATAGTTTGTTTTTTATTTAATAAAATACCTATATACAGAGAAAATAGACAACCCTAGAAATTTATAAGTATAATTCATGAAATGATTTAGTTCTAAAGCGGAATTTTACTGTGATTGGAATTTGTGTTTTATAGTGTTCTCCAGAGTTCGTCTTAGATAAGATAAGATTTTATTTGCACAACAATACACACATTAAGTGCAGACTTCAGCAGATTCATAGTAAATATTTTCATAAATTAGATTGAATTACATCTTCTAAATGTCAAAATATTTTGTTCACGTTCGTTAGAACATCTGAACTGAAACGGTTTGTTGCGTCAATATTTCTATGCGAATAAACATTACTTTTTTCAAATAAGTGTTGTACTTCTTCTCTGATTCTGTATGCAAACAGTGATACCGTCAATTCTAAAAGTTCTGGTACAAATAGAGCAGTGTTTCTCTACTGTCGGGCCCTAACATCATTCATACCGGGCCGCGAGTGGTTCGCAGTTTCTTTTTTTTCCCATTCGTTTACCGTTTGTCGTGTGCATGATCGGACCTTCCACTTACAAAAATAAATAAAACCTGGCTGCGGGCGTCCAAAGTTTGAGAACCAATGAAATGCAGGGCACATTCGTACAAAGATAAGATTTAGTGTGCTAGTACTTCACTTAGCATATGAAAATACTTTCCTGATATTGTTGGAATACTACTATGGCTTCCTTTGGCTTTGATTATGGATTTTATTATTCAAGTCATTGACTCATGTCTTTCCTATATCTGTTATGAACCTCGACCATGGCTTCCGTGGTAGCCGTTGCAAAGTCAACACTAGCTGTCTAGTTTCTCTTTTTGACACCAATGAATGAATGAATGCCAGAACTATGCCACTGGACTTACCCCGTGGCTGAGATTTCCAGCCCACTTCATGGCGTCCGGAACACTATAATTTGAGTCAAAAATAAAAAAAAGTAACAAACATAGAAATTTTTTTAGCATGACACCACAATGTGTATGTATGATTAATATCAAATATCACGAATCCACATGAACATTGATGAAGCTTTATTGGCATAGCTGAATCCTCGATTGAAACTTCATTTTACATCCCCAAACACAGTTTTCAACTGCTGTAATCCAAAAGTAGAGACGAAATCTTAGCACCACGTTTACAACACTGCTCTGAATATTAGATGTACAGGAGTGCATTTTATTTTTTCATTTTAAAAGCTGAAGACTTATTTAACGGCAATTTCATTTGCTATTCGCTCATGAAGCTGCTATATTTCTGTTTCACATAAATAGAATCTTGATGACATGCTAAATTGTTATCTCCACACTAATCTACAACTTCTAGAATCGGAAAGTAAAGAGAAACATACATCTAAAATTCAGAGTATTCCTAGAGATTTAATACACGGAACTCTTTCTGTTTCTTTTCTATCAAATTATCATATGCATAAAAATGATCTATTCTATGTAAAACGTTAGCTTTTTCAGGTTGAACGTTGGCTTTTAAAGATTGCACTGTGAAATTTTGATGAAAGTTCTTTTATAAAACTTGAAAAATGCAACCAATAAGTGTATCGGATATATTCGAGCGAATGTACCAAATAGGCTAATTCACTGTTTTTCAAGTTTTGTAAAAAAAATTTTATCAAACTTTAATAGTGTAATCAAATAACCTAAATCCTAATGTGTAATCCTAATACAAATACAAAAGCCATATCAGGCAAACTGCCCGATGAGGTAGCTGAAAAAAATTCCCATTAAAAAATATGAATGTCAAATAAGTATATCTGAAAATACGGCATTTTCAGTATTGGATACTCTAGAGAGATAGATGGCTTTTTCTCAGCCCAATATATATCAAGGAAACATTTTATTTTCTAGATATTAGGCTGAGGTGAACTCGAAAGAAAAGTCATCTTGTCTCCGCCGGGACTCGAACCCAGGCCCTCTTGCATAACGGGTATGCATATATACGCGCGTATATATGTCTGTACCATTAAGAGACGTCGTTTCGCGTACAGGTATTATTAAGCATAGATATTTTAAGTACCATTCTAAGATCAAACCTAGCCAAACACAATCAAACTGCTGCATGGTATATGGTTGCGCTAAGTCGAGAGATTTGAATATTTTAACATGTGCAGAGCTAACCATTACTATTGCACAAGGCAAGTTGTAAATTTAGAAAACATTTGATTTTATGTAGAATTTTTTTTTTTTTTTTTTGCATTTTTTGGCATAAAAGTTTAAAAGAAACTTGAAAAATTATCTTCAAATTAATCATTACACAGTAAGACACTATTCAACAATTTTCTTAGAAAATTTCTTGCGTGATGGCAGTGACAGTCGGAATTTCAGGACAAAAATAGATGCGATCGGCGAATACGTACAATTATAAAACAAACTGTTGCAAAAACTTTTATCAAAAGAATCACCACGATTATCATATCTGAAGGTCTAAATAATTGTTCCTGTTCGTATACTCAGAAAATTTTTTCCTTTAAAAAACGTGCTATCTGAATTTCAAATATCTGCAAAGATAGCTTCAGTTATAGCTTTTCACCAATTATTCGTAATTTCAAACCGTTTAAGAATATCTCTGCCAGGAATGTTAATTTCTTACGATACCTGAAACTTTCATTACACGGTAAAAGGCCGTTATAACGACATTTCATATTCACGAGGAAAACTGTAGTTGTAAGTGAATTTCCATTTTTTGCTTTGTCAATGTTATAAAATTGTAGAAAATGGCTTCTTTCTTTATCTCCATTAAAACGTGTTTTAGATCCTTTCGCTCTAATATCAACGAATGAACAGAACTTTAGTCTTGAAATTAATTTATGGTTTCACAGCTCGAAGGCAGTTTTGCATAGAATTTTTAATTATCAAAGCAATTTAGTCGACCAACTGATCAATAAAAGTCTCAATTACTTTATCACAGCTCACTACCATGGCTGTATGGACTCATCAACATTTTCGGAAAATTTCTTGGCACGATATTTCAATCATTCGGAATTGACTTTAAACTGGTCCCGTTTATTCTTAGTCATGGGAGAAACAAAAGTCGAATAAAATGATCACATAACCCATGTGTATAGTAGAGAAGCCCAAAAATAGGAGAAGAAGGGATTAAAACAATTTGACTTTTCTGTGTTCATTCTTCGTCAGAGGTACATCAATTTTTTACGAGGAGCATGTGCCATGACAAAAGTCATCATGTTCAATTTTTCAATAAAAAGAAGGAAAAACTGGGGATTTTTGAGAATTCTTTAAACGCTCTATAGGGAATGCTTCATAATTTTCAATTCGCTATAACTGAATATTTTTGTAAACTAGCTGTTAACTAATGACCATTAGATAAATAGCCATTAGCTATAGCCAGCGAGAGCTGTCAGCCATTAATTATTTGTCGCTAAATAGCAATTAACTTCGTTGAAGGGGTGCAGAGAAGAGCTACACGTGTCCTTGTTGGCATTTTTACGGGGCTTGAGTTATTTGAGAGAGATTTGATTTTTTGAATATGTTTACATTAGAAGGACGCAGGAGTCGGGGGATATGTTCGAAGTGTTCAAAATTTTCAACCGGATGGATAGGATGGACCAAGAATTATTAATACGCTGTCAATCGACTGCTTTTACACGGGGACACCGGTATCGTTTAGAAAGGGACAATTCCAGGTTGTGGTGTCGCAGGGAATTTTTCTCTAATAGGGTTGTTAATAAATGAAATAGCTTACTCCCGGGGGTAGTAAATTCTGACACAATTGACACGTTTGAAAAGAAATACGTTAAGCATGTTGAAGTGAATCGAGAAGCCATCCATACTTAGATAACACGACCATAAATATTTTTTATGGATATTGTATTGTGTGTTATATCATGTACATAGTTTTTAGTTTTTGTAATTGCATTTTTAATTGGGTTGCTGTATTTTTGAAATATATGACATCCATATTTGTTATGGGTAATTTTTTCTCAGCAACCTCATTAGGCATTTTGCCTGTTGCGGCTTTGTATTTGTATTAGCTATTTGCTGCTAAATAGCCATTGGCTATTTGACAATCACTCGGAAATCCCTCGTTATATCGAGATTCCCGTTATAAGCTGTACTCGTTATAACGGACCTTTACTATATCAAATTTTTGTTCCTTTAATTTAAAAGCGTTTCAATATTTCAAACTTTTTAAGCGAATTCGGTCTAATTTATTGTTCTGAGATGCCCTGAGGATAAGAAAACTTTTTCTTGGATTCATCGCTTGGTGTAAAATAGTTGGTCCCGCGACGGTGAACAGTTGGCTCTTGTAGCAGCTAAACATCCCGGCTTAAGAAAATGTCCCGCGGTGAGAACAGACGCTTACAACTCTCGAAGAGGGATGTTTCCTCTCCGTGATGTTTCCCACCTGTCAAACGGTTGTAGAACACGCAAACCAAGCGGGTGACAGCATCTTGCCACGGCCCTGCCCGAATGCTGTCACTTGACAACCAACAAGGAACATCATACCGCCTTGGCTTCCATCTTATTTTTTAAGAAACGGAAGAAAAGAAAAAACGATCAGCTACCGAAAATTGTTTTGTATTTCATGTCCTCAACACAAAAGGTGGAAATACGCTGACGAAAGATGAATCGAATACCAAAAATATATTCTTATTCAAACACGTCAAGAATGCTTGGTGTCATTTTACATTGAAATTACGCACCTTTAACCCATTTTTGACCACTCCTCCACTTCATGACCAAATTCCACAATTCTTTTATACATGATAAATGGCTACTAAAATAACATATTTCAGAAGTTTAAAAAAATTGGAAATTAATTTAGCATGTTTTGCTTCATTATTTATGTAAATTTCCAATTAATTAACTTTTTAAATAGTATAAATTAATTTAATTCGATTTCGGAAAACCTCATATACCGTGTGACAAAAATATTCGAGAAAAAACTTTTTTTTTCTATTTTTTTAAGAAATTGTTTCTGTTCAATGTCACGGAAAAAATTTCTAGATTGAAAATCAGGAAAAAATTTAGAAAAATTTCATTTTTTTTGAAAAGTCATAAAAAATTAAATTTCTTTGCAAACAAATTTTAAAAAATACAGTGGCACCCATTAGACCCTTTTATTTCCAAAAATATTAATTCAATATAAAAAATTTTGTATGAACATTAGTTGAAAAAAAATTGTGCAAAAGAGCGTTGCGAAAATGTCAGTCATCGTCAGTTAAAAATGGTTAATTGCATGATTTTTTGTTTGAACTGATAATTTTTTCCATAGTTACTGACAAGTATAGGAAGCCGGAAAAATCATTCAAAAAATTTATTTCGAAATGTACTGCTCATACAGGGTCTTAAAGAGACGTATAGGCCTCAAAAATTCCATAAAATAAATGTATTAAAGTAATGTTACTTTTTAAATATATAACTACCTTCTTTGTGATTCAAACTATGCAAGAAAAAAAAATTAGGCTGTAAACTTCAAGGTAAAAAAAAAGAAAAGAAATGCAAACAAAAAATTTTTAACAAATCAGCGAAATCACAGCCACACGTGCTCTGCAACAAAGAGCTGTTGCAGTGACTCAGTATTACTAAAGTGCGCCATTAAATTGTACGTTACAATTGTTAGAACGCGTTGCACGCTGGAATAACTTCACAAGCCTGGCATCCGCACTTTTCATTCACTGTGACGCAGATTTGCACATACGGTTTCTTCTTCTTCCCCATGTTATATTTGCATTCATGGTGTCCTTTTTCTAGAGATAAATTTCTACAGGAATGCCGTTTTAACGTTTGCGGAAGGCCGTTTCGAAACGTGCTAGCGCGTATGCTTTTTATGCTGGGTTGTTGTATTTGACATCCATATTTTTTATGGACATTATTTTTCAACCACCTCATTGGGCAATTTCCCTGTTGTGGCCTTCGTGTTTGCGTTTGTATTTGTATGCGCAGATACAATTTTTTCGTCAAAAAGGGTCTTGAAAGTGTCGTCAACCTTGATTGTAACAACACTCCGATTGTTGCCATAGGTGTATTTACTGGAGGGCTTAATGGGCCCAAGGTGGCAAGTTCAAAGGGACGGAAAATTTAAGAAAGAAATGATTAAGAAAATTTATAGAATTGGAGAAGAGCGGAAAAATTTGTATAGCCCAGAGATGGTAAAACCACAAATCTACCTCTGCACAGAGATCGATGGACTAGGTCAGTGAACGACCAACAAAAGAGTGACCTAGAGCGTTTGCAAAATGTGAATTTATACTCTGCGAAGCCGGGGATAATCGATAACGAGGCCAAGAAAATCACGGCTGGAAAAAGTTTGAGAACTGCCTTAGAGCATAGGTTTCCAAATAGGGTATCGTGGGAGCTTTTTTGGGGTTCCACGGAATTTACCGTCACGGAACCCTTAAAAATCCCTTAATCCAGACAGCATTAAAAAACTCGTAATACTGATATTCGTAAAGCTGTCCTCTAGCTTGAATTTTGTGAAAACGGTGACGTTTAAAAAAATCCAGATCATTTGGGTAACCAAATAACTGGGAGACAGTGATTTCAATAGTTTCTCTTCCGTCCCGTCGGTTACGGACTCGGACATATGAACCATGGAAAAAATTCAAGAAAAATATTGCGCGGAAATTTTTTTTCTTCAAATTATTCTTTTATTTAACGTTAAAAGCAAGAAAAGTTTTCCACGAATGACCATCATTGCATTTGAGTGAGCACAATGAAAGATCTGAGACTCCGCACGCAGGTATTTTTTCACTGTCTATAATCAGCATTTGTCAGGTACCGGTCAAGTACCCGAAGATGTGTGTGTGTGATGTGACACTTCACTATTCATACGAAGGTTTCAACAGCTGGCTTATGCGAAAATGGATTCAGGAAAGAAAATTCAACCGTCTCTGCGGGGAATCGAACTCACGTACTTTCATTAGCCGGGTGATTGCGCTAGACCACTACTCTACAAAGACTACAAACCTCTTTTTTTAAAGCTAATGTGTGCTGAACGGGAGCGCACATGGACAGTCCGGCTAACTCAGGCCAAGCAAAGGAAAGAGGCTCATTGCCTTTGTAGCGTAGAGATCAAACGCGCTCACCCGGTAAGTGAAAGAACGTGGATTCGATTCCCCGGATAGGCAGTAGAATTTTCTTTCCTGAATTCAACTTCACTTCAGCCAGCTGTTGAAAGCTTCGTATTATAGGTAAAAATACAGTCGACACCCGCTTTTACGAACACGTTCTTTTTTACGAACTGGCCCCGTGTCCCGAACAGCATGTCATAGAGCTAATGTTAAAATCCGCTCTATTTTACGAACTCTCATTTCTATCGACTCTCTGTTTTACGAACTTGGTTTTTTTCAGCTATTTTTTCGTTATTTTATTCTATCAGCCGCCTACGAGTTCGTTGTAATCAAAAGTGAACTTCAATTCGGACGTTCTACTTTGTCTGAAAGATTCAATCACAAACGTACATGTGTTTTGCAAACACATGCCAAGAAGGAGGGTGCGATTGTTGGAGAGGGGTGACCATGAATTGAAGATGCGTTGACAACGTAATTGACTTTTTGTGCATTATGATTGGACAAACTGGTGATTTCAGAAATGGTATGATGCATTGCGTTATTGATATGAAATTTCTAAGTCGCGAGTCGGTAGGACTATATTTCAGCCAACTACTGTTTGTTCATTTTCCTTTTTTGCATTGTCAACAAAACGGCTTGGCAGTGAATGAAAAAAAAAAATATTTGAAAGAAATTAAAATGTGCGAACTATTACAAAGAAAGAAATTGCCAAAAAGTACGGGATTCAAAAAAGTACACTGAGCACTCTAACCAAACTATCAGCAAAAGATCGTTTCTACGGCAAATGGTTACAGTGGCGTTCCACTACCCTGAAAATATTTCAAAGAAGCGAGATTAGCTTGAAATGTTATCCTACATCAATTCTATGGAATCTTACATTTACCAAAATGCTGCAATGAAACAAACAAAAATAAGTTATTTTTATTGAAATCATCAAAAAAATGTGAATGACTACCTTATTTTTTAATTTCCCACAATTTTCATCGTCTCTCCCATTTCGAACTTTCGATTTTACGAACTAATTATCAAGTCCACGCGTACGGATTCGTAAAACGAGCGGCACTGTGGCAGTCTCCGGAGAATTATGTGCTTTAATTTTATGTATTAATCAAAGATTATCTTAAAACTAACCGTCTTATAAAATGTTGGAGTTTTTCATATTGAATTTTCGAATCAGAGAAGCTGGTTACAACTCTTTACGACGGATAAGACGTCTACAATGTTATTTTCTGTTTTATCTGAAAAATTAAGTCGTGAAAAAGAGAAGGGGGTTAAAACATTCTATTCGCTAGGAATGAGGATTTCTGAACCACAGAATTTAAAATTTCAGATTTTTAGATCTTACTTGCTCGAGCCTGTTGACCATTGTTCTACACAGTTGCTCAAATTTTTCTTATCATATCTACAACGTTGACGCAAATTAATAAAAAATAAAAAATTATAAAAAATTTCCCAGTTAACTAATTATTCGAAAAACTTATATCAAACATCGTTTATTGTGTATCTTGCACCACCATTATTTTTTTTCGAGATGGTTATAAAGAATAACTTTGTTTTAAAAAGCACTTAAAATTTCAGTTCAGATTAAAATTTTTAAAATACACACTTGCGAGTTGGATCTTGAGAACAGATTTGAAACCTTAAACTAACAAGTGAGCCAGAACTAACTACTGTGTATAACTGAACATTAGGATAGATATGTGATACCGGAAAACATCTGCATGTATGAAACTAAATGATCATTACAAGTACACTCTCTTCGCAAGGTTTTCTCCCTTTAACACAGCTAGTACATATTTTTTTACTTGCGTTTAAAAAGGCGCGAAAGAGGTCTCATCAGAAAACATAAGTGTTCCATGAAACTGTGCAGGTTTTTTCTCTTTCTGATATGAGAGCGTAGTTTTTCTCGCAGTAGAAGCACTTGACACGAGTTTAAAATCCACCAACCTCTGTGGTCAAGACAGACACCAGATCCGGATTTCTCAAAAAAATGTAGGCGGAAGTCTCGAAAAGACGTATCTTTGCTTACCCAAGACATCTGCGAATCAAGGACGTTTACCAACCCAAGTGATTCCCTAAGAGATATTAATAAATGTATAGTTTTGTATTCCATCTGTGAGTATAAAGTTGATGGTATCATTATCTTGTAGCATCATTTCAGGTAAATAAATATTTCATAAGTAAACAAAATGAATACAGTCAAGTGTCCATGCTCGGGACAATTTTGAACTTTGCACTGAAAAATCAACCCCCTCAATGGAACGTTAAAATTAAAAAAAATATCCACATAACTTAATAATAATGCCGATAAGAAAAGATTGAACCGGCATTCTATAGGGAAGACCTTACCTAACATTGCCCTAAATCACGGAAACCCCCATGTCTAAACGTAACTGTGGTGCGAACCTTAGTAGTTCACTAAAAAACTTACCGATTTTCGGAAAACACATGAAAAAATTTTTTCTTAACCGAAACACGTTCTACGCTACAGAAACTAATAATGAAACGTCAACGTAACAACAAACAACAGTGATGACCTGCTTTTAAACGTAACCTGCAACAACCGTCCGGGCTACGAACATATTGAAACAAAAAGTCCCAAATTGTCCTAAGCACATGCACAATTAGATACTGAAACATTAACGTTGTGTGCCGCAATAATTAGATTTCAATTTCAAATTTTAAGCATTTCATTATGTGTTCATGATTATTAATCAAATACAATTAAACAAAAGTTTTAAACGGATAATTCAATTGGTATTTTGCGCCAAGCATTTCATTAAATCAATTAAAACATTTTTAAACAGATATTTGATGCGCCGAGAATTTCATTAAATCAATTAATTAACAAAACAAATGATTCGGAAATACAAAAGATTATAGTAATGCCACACAGCAAAAATAAATGGGACTTGCCAAGGTACTGCTCATCTCCACTGGTTCTTTGCGGCCAAGGGACGGCCAACGGGCACTGTTAATTCTGTACTGCATTTTCAATATTTTAAGGGGGTCCCCTTCTCAATTATCATGAGCACTCCAGGGAATTACGTAATATGCGAACCTACACGTAAAGCGGCCGCAAAAAAAGTGAGTGTAACTAGGAGATATCACTACGGTTACACAAAAAACTCTAATTTGATTGGTTAATTGAAGCGTGGGAATTTAATGATATATCTACATTTATGTTTCAACGTCTGGACGCCATCAGTGTAAACCATAGTTTCCCAAACTTTTTGTTCCATCGCCCCCTTTTTCCGAAATTTCTTTTCTCTCATCGCCCCCCGACTCATGCCATCCCATAGTATCCTATGTTATACTCGTAGCTTCTATAACTCCCCAGGCCCATTCCACCATCGCCCATCGGGGGGCAATATTGTCCACTTTGGGAAGCACTGGTGTGAACTAAAATCGTCGAGAACCAGTTTTAATCATGTAAATGAAAAGTGGTAAGCAAGAGATGATGTGAAAGCAAAGAAAAGTGTGTTTCTCTATGATTAAAATGAGAATAATTCTCTCTATGCAATTTCAGAAGTTGAAATATTTTAAAGGAGAAAATGGCGATCACGGTAATGAATATCAATAAATGATTCTATATTGAACTGATAAATGGTACTAATCATTATGCTCCTGGGATATCGTAATATATATGTTACGGCAAATGTGATAAATCGGTTAATTTGAACAATAACCGGTTATTATGTATAGTCAACAATCGTCCCGGTAAGTTTGATAAATTTATCATTTTTTTACCGGCGATTTTGCATATTTACCCAAGCGTAGTTGGTAGATTTGATGAATACAAAAAAAATTATCACCAAATTATTACCAAAGTGCCGTTCGTAAATTTGATAAATGCTAAAAAATTATCATACCGAGGCATGATCGTAAAATTTGTTAAAAGTGGAGTTCGTCATATCGAGGTACGATTGTAGAATTCTTCGAATAGGAGTTAATTACATCAAAGTCCGATTGCAGAATTCGTCAAATAGGAGTTATTTCGGGAATGTTGAAAAGATTCATTAAAACAAAGTTCATTATATCCGGTTCAGACTCTCCATAGACTTCATAAATATTTTCGCAAACATTTTAGCAGCGTTATGTCATTTTAATGAAAATTATACAAGTGTCTAAAACGCAACTTTCGATATGCCCTAAGAATATTTCCAGATTGGACAGTGGACATCTCAGTGAAATTTCAACTTTTGCGTTGTCACAAAATGTTTACTTGAATTCGATAAAAGACACATCAGAAGCCGTATCGCGCGTGAGAGCATTTTCCAAGAAGTATTTTTTGATATTTTAAATTTATTTTAATGAATCATAGAATTCAACACTTCTTTTTTCTCTCTCTCTCTCTCTCTCTTGCCGATCTCTTTTGCCTGTTTCCTTAAAAATAATTTTAAGTTCTATATATCAAACCGGTGTGTTTTCACTCTACGATTGCAGTAAAATTATAAACATGCATTCTTCCATCTGGTTCCCACACTTCTAAAAAATTCCAATCAATCTCATTATCATATTTAGCCAATTAAAAGGAGGAACCGCTTAATCAAAGTTCTTAGAATCTAGGTGTATCACATGCATCTTGGTGTGAAAGTTTAGCATGGAGAAGTCCAAATCGATCTGAATTCTTTCGAAATTCAATTCAAAATGAGCGTGAAATAAAACGAGTTTTCTGCCGGGGTGCTTTCAAGGGCAGAGGATAGAGGGTAAGTGTTTAATATTTTGAGTGGCTTTTGATTAGGCTATTTTGGTTGGTTTTTCTTTTGCAGAGTTTTCTTTTCCTACCAGGTTTGACGTTCGTCTAGTGTGCGTTGCTTGGGTCGCGATAAAATACAGTAGCTCTTGCTTATAAAAATCACGTATAATTTCATTTGCTAGCTTATGAGTTTTTATAAATGTGGAAGATGGTTTTTATTTTCAAACTTATATGAATTGATCACGGCCGATGAAGTTTAACTGCTCATTAAAAATTGTGTAATTATAAGTCTGTGTTAATTGCTGAAAGAGATAAGTAACTGATTAAAGTTCAGATGCGACTCACAACGTCATTGTCTCATAGTGTTTTCAGTGTGTAAAGTTTATTTTATTTATATACCATCACAGCTTCATATGTTCATAGCTCAAACATACGCCTGCAAAAAGTGATCAGAATATTCTGGACGGCCCAATAACACTGTATCAGCCCATAACTCGTTGAAATCAATGATGAATTTCCTGTCTTCCCTCTTTTAACAGCTATTTTATCCGTTAATATCCGTGCATTTACATAGGTATAGTTTTTTCCCCATTAGCGTAAGACGATAACATTATGGGGATATATGAAACTAAAATTATAACATATTCGACTTTATATCCTAGCAAAAGGATTGTTCTTATAAAATTATAAAAATACTTCAATTTTTCTTCATCCGAATACAAAACGTCTATTAGGATACTGAGCCGTCAGAAAATAAAGCATGATTTTTTTTAGGACATGGTATCTTGAAATTTTGAAAATGTAATAAATTGAAGAATTAATACGGATAGTTAATTCCAATGCCTTCATTAATGTGTTTTATTTTTTTATTTTTTCAGGCTTTGGTCATAAACGATGGATGACAGTAATTATTCAAATCAACCGAACGACACTTTTGCGAACAAACGACTGCTTCGTACACCAAAATGCAGTAGATGCAAAAATCATGGCGTTGTGTCATGCTTGAAAGGACATAAAAGATTTTGCCGCTGGAAAGATTGTCAATGTCCACAATGCTTACTTGTGGCAGAGAGACAAAAATGGATGGCTGCTCAAGTCGCCTTGCGCAGGTAAATACTCATGAAATAGTCTCTCGATAATAACGGATGCAATTGAACCATAAAAAAAACACTAGTGTGTGAACAAGTAATGCACAATCAATAGCATGTAAAAATTATAGGGTTAACATAAACATTGCTCAAGGGATTGTACAAAAGTGAACCAATTCATTTATACCAGCATTCAAAAAACTTCACCAGCTGATAGCCTATCCCCAGATCCATGAAAAATACAACTCGTTGTTGATTTCCTTTACTGCAATTTCTTGTAAAAGGTATAATGTTGCTGTCGAGCAAAAACAATTATGACCCTTATCATGTGAATTTTTTACAATAGTGGTATCTCTCTGAACTGTTCCAATCACCGAATATTTTACTTACGATAATATAATACCAATATTAACATATTGCAAGCGGAGGACTGAGATCTCAGTCCAACTTTGTCTGACTGAAATATAAAACTCGTTTTCAGCTGCAGAAAATTACCGGGTGTAGAATCTTTTGTTACATTATTAAAACGAGGGGGAAAAATGGTGCTCCATCTTTTTTTTTCCTTCTCTATGCTACACTCCCGCGCCACTTGGTCACTTCACCATGTGCGCTGCCTTAGTCTGCTCAATTGAAAGTTGACAACTGCAACTAGAGCAATTTTTAATGGGAAATCCGAGAGAACTAATCAACTGTAATACCACGGAATCTATATACAAATGGCTTTTACCAGTTCAATAAAATAATGGGGGACATGATAGTGAACGGAATATATTCAATTTCGGAGTGTATTGAGATTCTGCCGTACACCAAAAATGTATGGTAACTGAAGATCTATTCTTTTCACAGCATAACCGTCCACAATGTTTAAAAGAAATCATGAAACTAAAAGAAGTGAGGAAAAGTGAAACACACAAGACCAAAAAATAGTTATCATCATCCTCAGAATAAATGGCTTCTCGGTTTTTTAACCATGAATATCATATTCCTGATTAAACGTATATATTTTGATATAATTTACAACAGATAGGGTAAGACATTCCATGTCCTTTATCCACAACCCTGTTAGAAAAAAAAAAGAAAAAACTCTTTGCGACAAAACCACAACCTGGATTTATCACTAACAAGTGAATACAAGTACGAATTATTTTTGCCAGAATTCTAGCCACTTAAACACTTTGAAGGCGAGATTTTCATTTTTTATTTCATTTTTCCCCTTTACTTCACGCATTTCATGCTGGCTCATTAGAGATGGGCAAAACTGGGCACCTCCTTCGCCTGCGATCTCCAACATTTCTAGTTTCTCGAAAACGGGACACTAGTCGGAAGATTGTTGTCTTATTGGGCACAGCAACATTTGAAAATTCATTTTTGAACGACTCAATAACGGTCTCAAATTAATGAGTTGAAAAAATATTGTTCTGTCAAAAATATTCTTTGCTTCTGGCAAAAAAAAAAATCTTGATCATACAACAAACCAAGAGCTATTGAGAGTATCAGTGAGCATGGAAATTGAAAAAAAAAAAGACTTTGCATCATGAACAGTATAGTATTGCCGTCTATTAAAAAAATTTGCGTTAGCAATCAGTAAAATTTGTGAAATAAAATACTTTTATAACTGGTTACATGACTTTTGGGTCCCTCTGCATACAGTTTTAATCAACTTTAAGAGTCGTCTAAAACAATTCGTTCTCTTGAAAATTGAATTTCATTAATGAAAACGGTTAGCGGTACGCATAGAAAAGTAAATAATAAGCTTATGTCAATCGAATTTTTCATGAAATGTGTGAAAGCCATAATTAAGAAACTGTCGGGGTTTTTAAACTCAGCATACTGAAAATGCCTCGATGACCTCGATGATTTAATGAAGCATTTTTAATTTTCCTTCAAGAGACAACGCCACAAAACGAGAAGCGTGCGGTGGCCCATCGAGCATCTGGCAATTATAAATCTCACTCGAGTACGATGATATGGTTCTCTTGCACCGGCAAGGAATGTCGGTTTCCCGCGGCGGACATTAACACGAACATGCGCATGCGTCGCACTCTAGCCGAAAGCAAACGTGAATGGTTACGGTGAAGAAAAAAAAAGACCGTAATTAAAACAATATTTTCCCATAATAACAATGCGGACTCGAAAATTAAACGAAAATTTCAAGCCCTTGAGATCTGATGTGTAACAATTGAAATGCAATGGTCTTCTCCTTCATACAAACTCGAAAGCCAATTTTAAATTCCGATATTTCGTTCTAAAAGTCATGTAAAAATGTTCTATCATGAAGGTTAGGGCCTGAACTCTATGCTAAATTTATTAGATATAGTTTCATTGCGTTTATTATTTTCTAAGGCCTGGGTTACACTATAAAAGTTTCCTGAAAGTCATTTTATAAAACTTGAAAAATTCAACCAATAAGCTTATCGGTAGCATTTGTTCGAATGTAACCTATGAAATTTATTGGTGGACTTTTAAGTTTTATAAAATATAATCAAACTTTTATAGTGTAATACCGGCCAAATGGGAATTTTTAAAACGTTTATGATGGGAAATCTAAGGGGACGTATGCCACGAGCATGTTGGACACCAAGACCCAGTTTATTTTATCTTCCACAGAGCTTGGCCTGGTTCAGTTGGTCGATTTTTCGACCAAAGGAGAACATTTTTTTGGACCTCTTGTTCTCCACTGATCCCTCAATGGTGTATGACCTATTCGCCCTTCCTCCTTTTTGTAACAGTGGTAACCCTCCATACTTACCCCTTTTATTCTCGTTGCACATCGCAAGAATGTGAAATAAGAAAAAACTTCATGCATGGTGTCAATATAGGAACCATATAGGAAGTCAATATAGATATCCATAGCCTATTATAGGACTGTCGCTGCGACATACTCAAGGTACGTTCCGGAGAAAAAGAGAATAAACACCTCTCTAACCTTTGCAGCAAGCACGATCGTAGAGACATCCGCCGTAAACTCCGAGTGTCTCACGATATTCCAACATTGCTTTTGAATAATTCACAGATTACAGATAATTACGAGAAAGCCAACATCTTTGCAGATATATTCTCTCACTCATATGGCCCTGGCGGACATGGTTGTGATCAACGCAGTCCTTGCTTTATGATTGACCATCCATTCTTTACAGACATGTTTAGCATTTAGTCAATAAAGTCCGTTATAGATTATCTTTCTACAGGTACATCTCCGAGGCCAGACGGGATACCCAGATACTACTACAAACGACTTTCAGATCCGATAGCTCCTCTTCTCAGCTCTATTTTCTCATTTTTTACAACTACAGCACCTTGCCACGCTCTTGGAATTCCGCGGTCGTCTGTCCGATTTATAAGAAAAAAGATTCTAGACCCGACCCGAATAACTATCGTTCTATTTCTTTAACTGATATCGCCTGTAAAATCTTCGAAAAGTGCATTGTTAACCGGCTGCTGCCTTTTGCTGCTGAGATGGGTCTTAATCCCTCGACACAATTTGGCTTTATTTCAGGACGCTCGCTGCTGATTCAGCAATTACTCTGCCATGATATCTGGATCAGCGCTATCGAGTCGGGTCACGAGATTGACGTTTATATAGATTTCCAAAAGGCCTTTGATAGGGTGGACAGGCTGCTTATTCTAAGAAAGTTAGCTGGATTGTGAATTCCTGACAAGGTGGTCAGAACATTCCAGGGTCTACTGTCAGATAGGGTTCACCGTGTGCGAGCATTACCTACAGCGAAAGGCAGGTTCCTAGTGGAGTGGTTCAGAGTTCGGTGCTGGGTCCGATTCTGTTTACCCTGTTCACACACAATATTACCCATGCGGTTTGACCAATGCCCACATTACAATATGCAGATGATGTAAAGCTGTTTGCCTCAGATGAAAATACACACAGTCGGGTAAAGGGCTTATATCCCTCAAGGGACAGAGTCCGGGTCTTGTCTGGTACTTCAGATGAAAATACAATGGGCTTACAAAATGCATGCCATCGGAGCTTTTAAAACAATCTACCTATCTCTACTTCAAAGTGTGGATCTGGGCAGACAAGCTGGCCGTGGCCACTTTTGGATAGGAAATGAACCTTTACAGCAATTTGATATCTGCTCAGATTTCGACATTAAAGAACGGTTCTCTGGATTTTGCCGATCATTATCGGGAAATGGTTTGCAGGGCTAATAGAACTGCATACTTACTACGTACGGCCTACCCCGTAAATGTGGTTCATTCACCCTAGTATATGCTTTCTGTATATATGTCCGGCCTACCCTTGAGTTTTGCTCACAGGTCTGGAGCTCATATAAGATTAAAGACATAATGCTCTGAGAAAAGCCCCAAAGATTTTTTGCAAAACGATTGCCAGGCCTGGGTGGACTGTCCTACTCTGAGAGGCTTGGAGTTCTTGGTCTACATTCCCTAGAGTGACGCAGAATTGTTTCCGACTTCAAAATGTGTTACAAAATGGTCCATAACATGGTATATGTACCATCGGGTGTCCCATTTTTTGTCATCACTGACCGCCAGGTTAACCTGCGGAGACACCCATATCAAATACAGATCCCGATGGCCAGAAAAGACTGCTTCTTCCACGGCTTCAGATACAGATCATTTGAGCCGCATCACGGTCACTTTATGCACACGAGGGCTAATTAGACCGGGACCTACAATTTATTGCCGATTCCGAACGGCAGGCTTATTTTTTATACTCATCGAGAGGTTGGTACGCTAACCCCTCGACGGGGGACTCCTTGCGGTAGCAATTTTTTCTGCGGTCATGTCGCCGTTTTTGTTGTACCCCTGTCTCAGGAAATTTTTCTGACAAGGACGAACCTGGTATCGGACTCACGACACCTCTAAACATCCTTTGGTACTTTAGGCGGGTATCTTATCGATCTGGGCTACCGCGCCCCTCAGATACAGATCAGCCAGAATAGACTACCATCAGATGCTAACTTTGACCTTGCTCCGTTTTCAAAGTGCTTGCCCTTCTAAATTTTTCTTTTTTGTATGGTTTTTTTTTCACTCATTCCCAAGGGATCAGCATGATCCGTCCAGGGAATTTGTTAGTGTTATATTAGTAGACATCCATGCCCGAACCGGGATTCGAACCCAGACCTGCACAGTGAGAAGCTAACCACTCGACTATTTTTATTATCGACTATTATATCTGTTTGTATCCAGTGTAAGCTCTTTATATGCCTTCTGGTGCTTTACTAAATAAAATAAAACATAAGAGGCGAAATAAGTTTTGTTTATATACAGTGTGAATCAGTTTATTAGAATTTTTGGGAAAATTGGGATATTACGAATTCGTATTTAATTTATTTAAGTTACTGGTAAAGTTATATATAGTTCAGTTTTTAGTTAGTTCTGTTTAGTTCAATTTTCTCTCGAATGTTTTGGATAATTAGAAGTTGATGAAAAATTGAATCTTAGGTTTAGTATATGAGCGAACATGGGAAGTTCGAAAAAATCCTGCAAGATATGTCAGGCTTTGCCCCAACTGACGAAAATTAATCTAAAAAAAATAATGGAAATAATAATAGTATGAAATTGCTGCTGTTTTTTGTCGAAATCGGCATCTGGCTTGACCAGACGTGCTATCAGTTGTCCTCTGAAGCTATCGTTGTTTTAACCTTTCAGACTCGAGCAATTGATTTTTTGGAACTTTCACAATGATTTTGCAGTTTTGATGTTCAAAAAAATGCATTAAAAACATCATCATCATCAATAATTTTCAAGCCAATGTTGGATGAAGGTCTCCTCTAAATTTTTCCATTTTACTCTGTCTGATGCTTTAGCCATCCAGTTGACTCAAGCCACTTTTCGGATCTCGTCGATCCATCTTGGGTGGGGACGCCTTCTCGGACGTTTAACACCTCGGGGGTACCAATCTAAAATACTTGTGGTCCATCTGTCGTCCTGTCTTTTTGCAATGTGTCCAGTCCATTTCCATTTTGAACGTATAAGGGGGTTGGTGCCGGTAAATTTTCCAAAAAAAATTCTAATTTTTCAATTTTTAAATACTGTGAAATTTTCTGCGTCTAACTGTGTTTTTGTTCTACCTGTACTAAAAATATTTTAATATAAAATACTGGCAGTCATTACATATGCTAATGTTTTTCCTCTCACTAAAATGCTTTTTTTCCTCGAAACTAAGTTTTTTGTTAGATAAGGAAAATTTTTTCGCACACCCCTCATTCAAATGTCTTGAAACTTAGCGTGTCTCTCAACACTGGTGTTATATACTTTAAAGCGAGCTTTTATATAGGATTTCAATTGTTGGTTATTTTTTTATCGAATTTCAATTCCCACAACATGCATCCTTTTCAAAAATCACCAAATTTTACCCATATTTTGTGCCATAAAAATTTTGTTTTAAAAATTTTAATAAAAAATCCTCGTGTTAAAGCATGTAACACCATAGTGTTGAGAGACACAAAGTTTCAAGACATTTGAATGAGTGGTGTTTGAAAAAATGTTCCTTATCTAACAGAAAATTTAGTTTTGAGAAAAAAAGTATTTTAGAGTGAAAATCATTAGCAAGTGTATAATGCCTGCCAACAGTTCATATTGAAATATTTTAAAAATATTTTTATATAGTACAGCTAGAACAAAAACTTTAACACAGTTAGACGTAGAAAATTTCATAGTATTTAGAAATTGAAAAATTGGAAAATTTGCATGCATCGACTCCCCTTAATTCTTCCTATGATATCATATACCTTTGTGTGTGGCTTCTTATCCAAGTGATTCGTTTTCTGTCTCTCCTTGTAATGCCTAACATACATCTTTCCATGCTCCTTTGTGTTGTCTGTAGCCTTTGCACCGTCTTGCTTGTATGTTTCCATGTTTCAGCTCCTTAAGTCAGTGCTGGTTGCACACACTGGTTAAATACCATTCTTCTCAGGCATAGTGACATGTGGCTTTTCAGAATTACAAAGTTTTTGTCAAAAGTGCTCCATCCGATCCTGATTCTTCTGTTTATCTCATTTATGATTCTGCTGTCTATGGTAATTTATTAAAAACACAAATGCCAGCAAATTTTTATTTCTTATTCAAATTTGTAATTTATTCATTTATTTTTGTAAAGAAGTAATTCATTTCGTTCAATTTTTTCAAGCCAAGATGATGCAAGGTATATATTCATCTTTACATACAATTTTTTCCAGAATTTTATTGCAAAATTTTAAGCAACAAATCACACTTTTCCCGGAGGCACTTTCTCCTGAAAGCCATCTTAAGAAACCCCTAAAAAAGTTCAACTTTAAATCTTGCCCTCTGCCGAGAGCTCCCTTCCAAAGTTCATATTAATCGATTAGATGAACTTAATTTTTTTAACTCAAAACTTACACAATCCTTCAAAACAGGGCTTAACTCTCTAAAATCAAAGGACAAAAATTTACAGAGAGAAAAAGCAACCAACATATTTTTGGCACCAGAGTCTTAAAGGGTTGAAGTTATAGGAATCTATATGGCCCAGGGCTCTCGCTGCCCGGGGCCATTGTCGTGTCTCTCATCTTGGTACCGTTTTTCTATATGGCTGTCGTATCTGGAACAGAGATTTCCTCACGATCAGTATACACACACTTTTCCATAAAATCATTTCCATGACAACTGATACCGAGAATAGACTGATATTGATTGTGACAGGAACTGAGAGACACACCACTACCTCCTATATACATGTAGGAGATAGTAGAGACCAGGCTCTGTCACACATGGTGATTTGTCCCTGGGGAGTTGAGTGCCTCTGGGGAACCTAACCATTTATTAAGCTAGCCATTGCCATTATGCACATCGCCTGTAATCAAGTACAAAATTTGTGATCTAAAAATGGTGATTGAGGTAAATGAACTACAATTCTAAATCACAGGTTATAAATCACATAATCGTCATAATCGAGAATAGCTGTTGATAAAATGCATTACGCGCGGGACGAAATTTAAAAACTAATATTGGAAATAAACTACTATTTATAGCTATCGTGGTTTTACCCTTTCAGACCCGAGCATTAATTTTTTGGAACTTTCAAAATATTTTTTTGCAGTTTTGATGCTCAAAAAATGCATTAAAAACATAAATGTCAGCAAATCTTTATTTTTATTGAATATACAGTACTACTGAGAATATACTGCATTACGAACGAAAGACGCGTTTTCATTAATCTTTTCGTTACATTTTTTATTGTAGTAGGCTCATTTCATACACTCGGAGACCCCCAATTTAGTTCTAAAGCCGATATCAAAAGGCTATGCTTCCATGCCTCTCAACAAGATTCAAATCCAGATATGTACGGAACTGTAAGTTTACTCTGATGCGTGTTAACTACTCAAATACTAGACTGCTCCTAAAATCTGTATTGGGATCTCAATATTTATTCAAAAGTGTTGCCATATTTTTTGAACACAAAGACCAAGTTCGTTGTCGGTTGTATTCTGATGAAAGTTTAGCATTTCACATTCGGATACCAAAGCCAAAGATGGTCACAGAGCATGCATTCTTGAAATATCATCAATCATTTTCTCATGCTGTAGGCATGATGCAAACGTAGTTTTCAATTGTAAAAATATCCTCTTTTTGTACCCATGATAGAAGATTGAAATGATTGATACACAAGACTAAAACATGATACACAAGATTGAAATGATTCAGCTTCACATACATAAACAAGAAAGATGCGAAACACCTATTGCATCGAATTGATGTCCATTTGCATAAAAATATTAATGTAATAATTGGTTTTATTAAGAGGTTTTAATTTTTTTAAACAAGTTTCAGGATGTTCAAATGTCTTGAAACCAAAAGGGGAAAAGTATTTCGACATTTAAAGTTGCATTCATTTCAATTTATTGGTTAATTCATTCCCCAATATCAGCTATTTTTAACACGTTACACTCCAGAAAAACCTCTCAGAAGAGGGGAAATGCAAATTAAAAATAGACAGTAAATTGTGCTTTCCAATGTGAGCATTTTATGAACTGTGCTCACGATTTTCTGGGATGTTCTAATTTTTTGAAACAAACGTGTAATCGAGGTAGAAGAGGACACAAAATATAAAAAATAAAAATTATTTACCAATAATACTAATCCCTTACTACTATCAACTAAACGAGAATAATACTTGGTAATGATTTTAGAAGATATTGTTGGTATGATTCTACCATATTTTCTGCGGGAAAATCATTAGAACTTTCCGTACATCCATTTTCTCTTGATTAATTTATGGTTTCGAGCGTATTAAAACAATTTTTTATGCCGATTTTGCATTCATATACGTATGACTGAACAAGTTTGGGGGAACTCTGTGTACCTCAGAACATCCTTTAGTACATTATATCACATCAATATCATTTACCGCATACCACTACGTAAGTTTTCACGACCGAACATTTTTAAAGCTGTAATTCTTCCTAATTAGACCTCGTGTGCTAAGAATAATTGTCGTGGTGTGAAAAAAAAAATTATATGTGCTTTGTGCTGTTTTCAAGGTCCCGTATTCTCGTTTATTATAAAACAAAGACTGTATTTATGTTCTATTTTGGATCAGCTAGGTACTTTTTGAAATTTATTACTTGAGAAATGTTTTTAAATTGGACTTTCGGCACTTTAGTATAACAGGGTACAGTTCTATATTTATTCATTTTTTTCATGCCATCACGAAAGCATTTTAAACAAAAATTTGTTTTTTTTGTCACTTCGTGCGGTCTCGTCACCTTTGCATCACAGAAATTCAACGGGGAAGAAATTTTAAGAATGTAGAATGCAGTATAAACAGTTAAGCATTACAATAACAGTGGCATTTCATTGTTAGCAAAAAAGAAAAGAATTTTCATTCACACATAAACCGGCATTTCAAAGAGATTTTCTTTTTCCGACTAGTCCTTTTGTGAAGCTTGTTTTATCATTTCCAGTTTATGCCATCAAACTAAATACCTATGAAAATATGAAAAAATGCACACATATCTAAAAAGATATGGAATGCTACGAACAATTAGTGTTTTTCAACACTTGAATGAAATGTCACAAAGGAAAACTTATACTAGTATTTCTTTTTTTTTATTTTTATTATTATTGTATATGGAAGGGACATTGTTAGCACAAAAGCATTCTTTAAATTTCGAGAAAGAATAGGTGAGAATTTGTTTGTGCAACCGCTTTTTAACAATATTTTATTGTTTTTTTGTCTTTAAAATGTTTTGGTGAGTATTTTATCACACTTATTCATTCTTTTGCATTCCTATTTAAATTGTGAACAGTACAAACTCTGTTTTTAAAATTTTCTCAGTAATTTACATTGATTAATGATTTTTAATTAAGTAAAGTAGTTTGTGTTTGAAAATACATGAAATAGTTTTATTTTAAGATTACTTCATGTTGGTTTATATGTGTCAGTTACATATGCATTATAACATTTGTGCATTGATCCAACGTATTGATTTCTATAAGAATTTAAATATATCTATAAAAATATAAATATTTTGGTTATATTTGACATCCATATATTTTTTATGGGCATAATTTTTCTCCACCACTGTGTAACACTTTGTTTTGCGTTTTAAAATCTCTTAGAACGGTGTTTCTCAACCTATGGTCCGCAGGCAGATGTGGTAAAATTATTCACCCGTTCTAATTGATATTAATAACATCTATATATTTGGGTTAAAATAAAATTATACCTTCATACTTAGGTTCACCATACATCATCGAAAATAATGCAGGAAATAGCGATCCTAAAAACGAGATGTCACTAAATTTTGCAAAAAAATCGCAATTCATTGCTTTAAATATAATTTGCTAATTACTACTAAAATTGCTTAATGGTGTGGAAATAAAGGGTTGCTACAAATGTCAGTGAACAAAAATGTATTTCTTGCTTTCACGAAAAAAATACTCAAATGATATGATGACCATATTTCATTGAGAAAAATTTTGGTTAACTGGCATCATAGGTGCCGGAACCAAAGGGCTGAGGCCATTTGAGATCCCTCAGCCAATAATTTCTGAAAAAAAAACAATGCAATACACCTTCCTTCTACTGCTCAGGCGCTTGAGTCCCGTATATACGGGATGACCAGCAACATTCAGCCCTTCCCCCCCCCCAATGTTTTCTTCATGTCGACGCCTCTCACTGGGATTTTAAATAGCAATCCGTAAAATATGGGATTCATCAAAAACAAAAAAAAAAGTAGGCACAATCACCAATCGTAATTAAAATTCCAAAAAATTGTGGACATAACATTAAACCTGACAAATAAGTGAAGTGAATATTTATAATTTTTCGCCATAATTACCATAATATCATTTATATTATGAACACGCTGTGTATTCACTACATAAGATATCACAAATTCAAATAAGTATCGTTGAAAAAACGGGACAAATGTATAACGTAATATAAATATCGAAACAACGAAATTTACAGGAATGTCCCGTAATACGGGACACAAGTGGTACGTAGACTTGCATAGTGTAATTTATTGGTCCGTCAAAATAGTTCCAGACATTTCATTGGTCATTGGGGTGAGAAACATTGTTATAGGAGATGAAACTGCAGCAGCTTTCATATTGTGCACTTTTTTTGTACCGGGTTATGATATCCTAAAACGCAAAGCATATCTTGATAAAGATATTTAATATAGCATATAGGGAAAAATTTTCTCACACTTATTCGTATTATAAGTTCTCAATATCTAGTGGTTGAAAAAATCGTAGTGAATCGAGAAATCATTCGTAGTACACTTAAACTGCAATCATGGGTATTCTGAGGAAACTTTACCGCTTGATCATTAGTTTTTTTTTTTCGAAATACATCGAAAGCTGAGTAAATGACGTGAATACCATTAGAATTACCTTCCGCTTTCTCAAATGTAACTGTCACCCCTCTGCTAATGTGTTCGGAAAAAGAACAGTAGCACAACTAGAACCGCAACTTGATACTTTGTCAGCCGGAGCAAGTACGCATTTTTGCCCCCTTGTAATGCAGGAGCAGTTAAATGGTGAATTCGGCGAGCTCTGTGGTCCAGCACCCGGGGCACCAGACCTGTTCCCTCTCCCAACCTTACCTTATTGGCAGCCCTGAATACAGCTACTACTTTACCGCATACCATCTCCTGTCATATCACTATATGGCAAATTTGCTACCGATGCAGTTAGGTGGGAAATGAAGGTGTCATCTATCTGTGGTCGCCCCTGGTTTGGTAGGTAAGGAACTTGTTTTCTCTTTCTATGCTCTCCCCCCACGGATCGAACCCGTTGACCCTGACGGTAACCGCCATTGTGGAAGACGAGCATCTTGCCACTGCACCTCACGGGCGAGCAAAAAGCACAGCTACTGAGATTTTAAAAAAAACTGATGTTGATAGCTGTTTACAGGTACTTTCTTTAGTTACGAACCTTTTCACACCGTTAATAACCACGTACCTGCAAAATTGTATACAGACCGTTAGGAACAGATAGTTAACTAATCTACAGCTATAATAATTTTAGGTATAGGTTGTATAAATGGCTGCTTCAACAATGATGAATGTCTCGAATCAAATATCTTTTCCAGTCACCCTGAAATTGCATTACGGTAAGAATTTTTAAAACGATAAAAAAATACTGTATTGAAGGGTATCGTGGTTTTAAGTGATTTTTCTGATGGCTCAGGCCCCTCGCCTCGTCCTAGTACCGTTAATCTGTATGGCTAATGTCTCTATTCAGAGATTCTCGCACCAATCAGTGTTTTTTTTATAAAGTTATCTCTACAGGGTAATTCAGAAAAGATGAGAAAAACTTTAAGAGGTGATGGTACACACCAATTCAAACAAATGCCATCAAAAGAATGCATGGTCTAACATGAAACGCAAACGCGCTAGCGCGTTTCGAAACGGCCGCTCCGCAAACGTTAAAACGTCATTCGTGTAGAAATTTATCGGGAGAAAAATAACACACACATCATGCATGCAAATGTAACCTGGGGAAGAAGAAGAAACCATATACAAATCTGCGTCACGGTGAATAAAAGCCGCGGACCTACATCAGACCGGGAAGCAAGAAAGGATGCCGTTTCGCAGAGCTGCCGATTAAAGCACGCAATTGTTTTCGGATTGGGCAACCGCCTGTGGGGAAAACGCTCACCGTACATTCGTGCTGCCTCCGTGGTACTTCCGTTTGCAGCTCCGTAAATAAAATGCATGTCTGCTTTTTCAGTATTACTAAAGTGCGTCATTATCCAGTACGTTACAACTTTTAGAACGGTTGCACACTGGAATAACTTCACATTGCTGGCGTGCGCACTTTTTATGCACTAAGACGCAGATTTGCATACGGTTTCTTCTTCTTCCCCAGGTTACATTTGCATGCACGGTGTTCTTTTTCTTCCGATAAATTTCTACAGAAATGACGTTTTGACGTTTGCGTAGGTACCGTTTCGAAACGCACAAGCGCGTTTGCGTTTCATGTTAGACCATGAATTCTTTAATGACAATTGTTTGCATTGTGGTGTGTACTATCACCTCTTAAAGTTTTTGCCATCTTTTCTGAATCACCCTGTATAACAACCAGTAATACGAATATACTGTACTACGAATAAAAGACGCATCTTCCATAATCTTTTGATAAAATTTTTGTTTCACCACGCATTCAATACATATACCTGAAAAACCAATTTAACGGGTGTTACGACGCCTGAAATCGATTTTTCGAAGATGACTTAAAATTGAATAAAATTCAATTGCAAATCAAATGCAAAAAAATTTCGTGTCAATCGGTTAATTGTTTATTTCAAGATTGAAGAAACATGTAATGAATTATAGGGTAAATGTGTACAAAATAATACACTTTGAACGCAATTTTCTCAGATTAGTTTTTGAGCTCATCCGTAAGATTAAAAAATGCACTGTAGCAAAAATTCTGTAATTTTGCAGAAATGTTTCTTCGACACGTGTTAGTAAAATAAACTTCCGATTTAGCAATTGACAAATGCGAAATATTTTTTTAATGTTGAATTGAGTTTTTTGAAGTTTATTTCTTTTTTTTTTCAAACTTTAAAAATTCATAAAATTTTAGCGACTAGTCAGATATAGAAGTTCGAGGTTCATTTTACTAACACATGTCGAATAAACATTTCCGCGAAATTTCAGAATTTTTGGTGCAGTTAATTATTTTTTAATCTTAGGGCTAAGCGCTCAAAAACTGCAGTGTGAGAAAGTCGCGTTCAAAGGGTTTAATCTTGTTATAGATTTACACTACAATTTATTATTTCTTTTTTTTATTTTGAAATAACCAATTAACCGATTGACACAAAAATTTTTGCATCTCATTCGCAGTTGAATGAAATTTTTTTAGTCATCTTTGAGAAATCGATTTCCAGGGGTCGTGATAACCCCTTAATTCTAAAGTTCTCGGTATCTCGTGGTTAAAGAAGTTGCATCATTAGGAGTACATTTATACTGTAATGATTGGTATTCAGAGGCCACTTCACCGCTTTCAGTTCGGTTACCGCTTTAGTTACCACTTTACCATTCGGAATTCCCCTCCGAAATACGTCCGAAGCTGAGCAAATGACGCGAATGCCATTAGAATTCCCTTTCGTCTTCTGAAATGTAACTGTCGCCGCCCTGCTAATGTGTTCGGAAAAAGGAAAAGGAAAACAGTAGCACAGCCACTGAAAGACAAGAAGCAAATCGGTTGTTGATAGCTGTTTGCAGGTATTTTCTTCAGTTACGAACTTTTCACTACCGTTAATAACCGTATACCTGTAAAATTGTATGCAGACAGTGAGGAACAGACATTAAAAACGTAGAAACAGGAGGAGGAAGACAAGAAAGACGAAGAAGATGCAGCTGAGAAAGAAAATTTAGAGTGCTTCTTATGGAATGTTTGCTTCATGCTGTCATAGATCATTTCCGGACCGACGGCCCTGGAGAACGGATTCCCTGAGATATCGGGTTCTAGCCCTCGCGTGGTATTTCACTCACCGTGAATCAAATGATTGTGCGTTCACCTACTGCTTACTTGAGATACGAACCCAGACTCATCTTTATGTGTGTCTTTCCGATGTGAGGGAAACTCTGCGCTTTTCGACTCCAGTAACCCTGCATTCCTATTCCAATCTTTTAGGCCAAAAAAATCGTTCATTCCCTCGGAAAAAAAAGTAACCTTAAACAACTTAAAATAAAAAAAAAAGAAAACATCTCGAGACATGCGTGAAAGAGAGTAGAAATATTATGATGATCCTCTGGAAAATCTTTGGCTCGGTTTATGCGGTGTGTCTAAGGTTGCCTATCCTTCTTACTCTCCTGGTAAGATGCGAGACTCCATGTGCAGCCCGAAAAGCGATAGCCTCTCTACCACCAGACACTGAATAATGACGGTAGGAGAAAAATTGCAAATGCTTCGAGAGATTGTGTTTACATTTTTCATCATGGGATTTTTTTATTTTATATTATGTAGTCTTGTGGTAGGAGGTGAGTAAGAAACACTCTGGAAAACTGTAGAACCTTTTTAACGCTTAACCCTTCGGCCGTAACGGTTGGGTGACATGTAAGCATTTCTCTAAATAACAAGAATAATCGTACGAGTTAAATATACTCTCAAACAAATGCGAAAGAGATCTGTGTAAAGATAAATGTCATTTATCAAAAAATGAATGATTGCTACAAAACCCAAAATCTATTACTGTAACATGAGAGCTGCTTGATCTTTAACTAAATTAAGAGCTTGTAAGGGAGTCTGGAGAAAAATAAATACATTAGTTTTATTCGTTGAGAATGCAAACTAAATGGCAAATACTATTTTTAATATACATAAAAAAATGAAAAAAAAATACCTCTACGCAATTTTATTGGCTTTCCAATTTCGCTTGTTAAATTATATTTTTGAAACACTCCATTGCTAGACCATCGTATCCTAACTGTTCTTTCTGCTCACATCTTGATGTGACGTGGTCCCATGTCATGTCAGAGTATTGGCCTTTAGAGATGTGTTTTAAGTTATGACTATTTACTTTTTAGTATATATATTTTTAGAAATGAAACTGAAATATTTCGATGTTGTACGGATTGTGAACGATTATTGTGGCAAATCTCTGTGAGTTATAGTCACAAGATTATAAAACTATATAGAATAAAATGTGTACAATTTTTTTCGGTAAAATGCATGGAATTTCGTTCTAAATGCATGGAGTCATGATCGCGCGTTAAAGAAATATCCACTACTATGCTCACCCTCAACACATAGGGCAATAAAGATGTCAATACGTCAAATGAATAAAAACTGCCAACCGTTATAAAGGTAAACGGAATAATGTGTTAATTATCCACAGTTACAGAGGACAGATTTGTCTTTCTTACGTCACAGGATGCTTCTTGAAGCTGCTTTTTTTTTCAAATTACCGATACTTAGCATATGACAATGTTCGTCAACACAGAGCTAAATTCATCGATGACTTCCTCGTAAGTGATGGCATTCAGATAAGGTATGCCAGATCTCTAGAATTAAACCCTACGGAGAATGACTAGGACTACCTCGCCAGGCTAACTGTTCGACGGCAGACAGTGATCACTATAAACTCTTTATGAGTTACGACATGCTTATAGACATATTTGATTAAAAATAAGTGAACAAAATCCCAGTGGACCGTATAAATAATAAGAAAATTGCCCTACCATATATCAGCTCATTTTTGCAGTATCCCGTATCACCAGATGCGGAATAATCTGTTTGTACATTGCGTAATAGCCTGCTTTCTTAGGGTGCTGCGAAGCAATTATATTTATTGAAATCAAAATTTATTGAAATCAAAATTTATTGAAATCAAAATTTATTGAAATCAAAATTTATTGAAATCAAAATTTATTGAAATCAAAATTTATTGAAATCAAAATTTATTGAAATCAAAATTGATTTGTTTAAAATTTGTCCTGATTTGTTTTAAAATTTAAAAAAACTGTGCTTGCGTGCGGGTGTATGGGAGAGAGAGAGAGAGATGTGTGTGGATAATGAGACAAACGGCTTAATGCATTTAAAAGAGAGAAGGTTTCAAAGAAGGTTTCAAGAAGGTTTTTTCTTTACTTTAGTAGTAGTGAAATGTGCATTTTTGGGCCGTAGAAGCGTCTATATGGGAGACGTCGAATTTCTCTACTACTTTCACTCATTTTACTTTCATCTTATACTTCCATTCTTTTTGACACCCATGTTACAAATAACATTGTAAGAAATGCTATATAGTCTTGACCGCCTACGCGTCACTAAAAGTGAGCATGTAGAAATTTTTTATAGTAAATATCAAAAAAAAATTAACCGTCTCTCTCTCTCACCACGTTTTGGACACACGGAGTGTCCAGAACGTGTTAAAATTCTACAGTTAATTCTGAAATTAGAATAAAGAATGAAAAATGATCATTAGAAAAGATAATTCAGCTATGATAGTGTCAGCTTCGTAAAATAATAATTTATGAAAGTAAAAAAATTAAAACTTTTATAGTCCGTAATGAGGAAAGGAAAAATTCAATTAGTAAAATTTACGCCTCTCTTTATTGCACTGAAAGATATTTACGTCGCAACATTTAGATAAAAATCCGTCGAGATATCAATGACTGAAATTCTTGATTTTTGTCATTTTTCGTAATTTTCTATATTTTAAAATTTATGAGTCTGAAATCAAGATACTTAATCAACGATATCTTGATTAATTTTCATCCAATTATTAAGTGATAAATTTTCGTTCAGTACAATATAGGCGCAAAATTCACAAATTCACATTTTTCAGATTGAGGACGATAAAAATTTTAGCTTCAGTATTTCCTGCTAATAAATTTACGGACGAGCCGCTAACAAAGCTTCTCCTGGGGTTTTTCTGATTATTTTCCGTATTTTAATTTTAGTCCCAAATGTAGAATCTTCGTTACTTCGATATTCTTCATGAGAGAAAAATACCCTCTATATCTTATTCTAAAACAATTTACTATCCCCTTTCTCATCGCTAATTATTGGAGAAATTTGGGTTATTAAAATACGTGTAGTCATTGACAGGCCCTGTTGACTTGCTCTTATGAAAACCAAAGTACCAGACTATCGACACAATTTTCAGGAATCAATAAAATTATTTCCATATACATTTTTTGCTATGAATATATATATATATACTTTATATATTCATTAATTTCTTCTCCTGATCTCTATGTGAATTTGTACATCTTGTACATAGTTTTAATGTAGTTTTTTACTTTCAGACATCAGACTTCTGATGAGAAAGCATCAAAAGAGAAAGTACATAAAGCTCAAGCGATCCTGGAACAAAAGAAAGTGTATCAAAGGCACTTGCGAAATTTACAACGAAGCGCATATTCCAGAGAACTTCTACAAAGTGAGTATATTTTTTAAAAACTCGTGAATTTAAAAAATAGTTATAAATTATTCGTACATTTTGTACAATAATTTTCAGGATAGAAACTATTCTTTTGCTCTTTATTTAATAACATCATGGTTAGATATAAAATCGAGTTAGCCCGGGATTACACTATAAAAATTTCATAATAAGTTTATTTATCAAACTTGAAAACGCAACCAATAAGGTTATTCGGGTGCTCGAATGTAACCATAACCTTATTGGATGGATTTTTCAAGTTTTATAAATGAAATTTTATGAAATTTTCATAGCGTAATCCCGACCAAACGGTTTTCGGGCTGTTTGACCATGGTCTAAGGCCGAGATTAAAAGTTTATAAAAGTTTTAGAAAAGTTCGTTTATAAAACTTAAAAAATGAAACCAATAAGCGTTTCGGTTACATTCGAGCGAATGCAACAAGTAGTCTTATTGTTTGTTTCTTTCAAAGATTTGTAAAAGAACTTTTCTACAACTTTTATAGCGTAATGCTTGGTCTTAGGCATTTTGTTCCATTGGTTGAGGAAGAAAATTTTTTAAGGCCGAAACATACGTTTATTATTCTGTTTACTACACGTTTAAATTCTGTGACGTGGAATTCCCTCATCATAGAATTTCCACGAATCATAATTCACAACATGTGTCTGACATGACGTGATATCACGTCACGTCAGTGTAGTGTGTTTCGGCCTTTAGACCATGGCCTAACAGCCCGGAAACCGTTTGTAACTCATTGAATGCCGACCATGTTACAATACTTCAAATATGAGATTAATACCAGGGCCATCTTAATGGGTTCAGGACAAAAACATTTTTGGACCAAATTTAATTTTCAATTTTCCACTTGGCATTCCAAGTTTAAAAAAAAATAGAGAGGGGAAGTGTCAACACATCAAGAACAGTCATATTCATATAATTACAGACCGCTATAAAATACCGAAACAAAAATATCAACGCACTGAAGAAAAATTATTGAAAATGCAGAAATAATTTCAAAGGTGTTCAATATCCAGAACTATTGAAAGAAATAATTTCAGAATCAACTAAAATTCAGATTTATTTAAAGAAATAATTAAAGAATTATTGAAAATTTTTGAAATGATTTGAAATTCAGAATTAAAATGACTCGAAGTTCGGAATTATTGAGAATTCAGAAATGAAAAAAGAAATATTTTCAAAATTGATGCAAACTGAGAATAAATGAAAAAGAAATATTTTCAAAATTGATGCAAACTGAGAATAAATGAAAAAGAAATATTTTTAGAATTGATTAAGGAAATATTTTTTATATAGAATTATATTGAAATTTCAAAATAAACTAATTTCAGGATTAATGAAAGGAAAAATTCCGGAACTGATGAAAAATCATAATCATTTATTTTGTAGAAGTAACCAAAATTGATGAATACACCATTTGTTGAATGACCCAAAATTGGGATGGGAGAGGGTGCCATTTGACTCGAAGCTCGGTTGGTCCACCTGTTAAGATGCCACTGGTAAATAATTAATTTGATGCGATATATCATATATTAATCAAGTTTTCCCTTGCGTTTTTAAGCACGGAGATTGCAACAAAAGCTGTCCAGTGTTGTCCTGATGCCTTCAGTGAGTGAGCGACTGCGTAAGAGGAAATGTTTCGCAGATAAAGAGTTGGACTGTATGATGCTGGAAGCATGCGCTTTCTTGGATGCCAAGCAGACAGCAACACACACAACAGCTGATTCCTGGTCACAGATTCCCAAGCTTTCGGGGCATGGATGCTGCTTGAATACTAAAACTACACATCAAGAAAGTCCTCACCCTAATTCGTGTCTGGATTGTAGTAAGAGAGTTTTCCCAGAGTTTTCTACTTGGGAACCGTCTCTATATTGTCAATCGGCAATTTATGAAGCGACTAACCGGATAAGGAACTTGGCATTGCTCGACTGTGGACAATCGGCCTTCCGGAAAGTCGGAGTTGATTTAACTGAGAACAGAACTAATAATAAAAGAAAGCAGTCGATATCTTTCTCGGTTGAATCCATCATTGGCAAAAAATAATTTACTACTTAGATGTAATAATTTATTATGTGTGTGATATAATAATTACTATAAAGACATATATATATTTGTTTTTACATTTGAAGAAATAAAAAGAAATGTACATTCGTTATATATATACGCACATCTCAACTTTATTTCAGTCTAGAAATACACCAATTGACGATACGACTTATGAAAAGATGCTCCATTGTACTTGTTCATGTCCATTAAGCTATATTTATTCCTTTCATACATAATGATTTTTATAAAGTTTAAATACAGGGTGGTTATAAATAAACTGGCACTACTCAGATGTACCGAGGCGGATTGCTGCCAGTGGGCTACACGAATTTTGCGGCCCTTCTCCCATTCTAATCTAATTTTCTTTACCACTTATTTCTCGAATTAGCCGCCCTGTGTCTCACACCACGACTGTAAATACGTCTGTGTCTCCAAGTCACACTTTTAATCACTCACATGCTTGCGTACTCTTTTGGTGTATCCCATGCTCACTCACTATATAAGTCAATATTTTTGTCATTCACATGCGTGCACACGCTCAAGGTCACTCTTCCGATCATTCGAGTGGGTGTACACGCTCTGGGTCAAACTTTTGGTCAGTTCCATGCTCACACACTTTTATAATCACTATTTTGGTCATTCACATTCTTGCACGTGGTCAGGATCACGGTTTTGGGCTCTCAGTGACCTGGTCCATTGTTTTCTAAGTCATTCTTTTGATCACTCCCATGCTAACACGCTCTCAAAGTCACTTTTTTGGTAATTCACATACGTGTACACGTTTTAGGTCGCTCATGTGGTCTCTTACTGACCCGGTCCCTCACTTTGTAGGTCACTCTTTTACTCATCCACATGCTTGCACGCGCTCTATATGCCACTCTTTTGCTCATTCATTTTATTGAACACAGTCTTTTTTTCATTTACATGCCTGCAAACTGTCTAGGCCAATTTAACTACCTTTCGTGGCTCCCCTTTCACCTGATTCTCATTCATGTCCCGCTTAGAATATCCTAGGACCACAAATGAGCCATATGGCCTTAGGTTGAGAACCACTATTCTAAGTCGCCTGGCAATTCTGGGTGCATCCGCAGAAAGTTGCGTAATGAAATTCTTTAAACGCTCGTATCTCAGGAAGTATTTAAAATCTATCATCTGCGGGTTAATCTCGTTAACTTTTTCGAGACAAGGTAAAAATCATTAAACCCTGAAATATATTTTTGTAACTCTTTCCGGGGTTGCACAAATTTCATTGACTTGCGTTATAACTGGCACAGTGGAAATAACTAAACCGGGGGTTTTAAGGAGGCAAATATATCTTAATTGCCGCTGACAAGGTTAAAACAATCACTTCAAAATTTTACATCATTTTCCAATGAAGTAAGCTTTCTTCCAATTTTCAGCAGATGCAAAGTAAGGGGTATAGGGAAAAAGTGTTGCATTGGGAAAGCCACTTAACAAAATATCTGGGCTTATCAATGTCCAAATAAGAGGCTTTTGAGGAGGCGTGATATCTCGACATTGCCGCCTCCCATTATCAAAACAAATTGATCGTTTGATAATGGGAGGCGGCTCATTATCAAAACCCATTGATGGTTTAAAACAGGGTTTATTTCCCTTTTTCGTAAATTGTTTTACGCTGTATCTCAGAGAGTGCGCAACGCTTCGTTACGCAATAGAAGCTAATGTATCATCTAATACAGTGTTTCTCTACCATTTTGAACGCTAGGACCAGTTAAATGTCTGAAACAATTCGACGGACCACTGACATTTTTTTTTTAATGTAAGTGAATGCTACGAATATTGGGACATATAATTGATTACTTCTCATTTAATTAGAAATTAATTTTCGAGTGTGCTTGTGGACAAGACCACCGCAGACCATAGGTTGCGAAACGCTGATCTAACATATCGCTGAGACAAATGCGATGATACTCTACTGGGGATGTATTACCTATTTCGATCCTGACGCGTCTTACGGCCTTTTTTTCGTAAGTTTTTTTCTACGCCAGTGATTCCCAACGCAACGTGGGCGTTAATGCTCCCTGGGGGCCGTTGGAATGTTCCAGGGGGAGGAAGAAACTACGGGTATAACATAGGATCCTATGGGTTAGATTGCGTTCGGGGCGATGGGAGAAAACAATTTCTGAAGAAGGGGCGATGGGGGACAAAAAGGTTGGGAAACAAATAAGTTAGGACAAAGGGTTGGATGTTCTACGCTGTATCTCAGAGAGTGCGAAACGCAAATAGATGTAAAGGGCATCACGAAATAGATCTTGTTGAGACGAATTCGGTGATACCTTACTGCAGTGGTTTTCAAACTTTTATCAATCGCGGCTCCTGTGCTCTAGTCAAAGTTTACAAGCGAATGCGAGCCGGTCTCCCATTTCGAAAAGAAGCCTACCTGCAAAGAGCAGGCAGACCTTCATCACGATATTTACATAACATAAAAAAAATTCAAGCATTCCCCATTTTCACTTGAAAGTATAGGGGACAGATGCCAGCACTAGAACACGAAACAAGCATAACTCTGATACATAATACGTTCAATAACATAAATACGTTCGTGCCACGCATACACAAAACGTTCCTGCATTTATCCAATTCGTTAAAAATTCCTCGGAGAAATGTTTACGAGGTGCAGGTATGGTTGATTAGTGGTCAAAGCTTATATTTGCGGCTCCCCAGAATAGCCTAACAATGAACTGTTTCATAGCACGCCACTGGCACACACCAATATAACTAGATCAACACGATGCACACTTTAAGAACTACTGCAATGTTTCTGTTGAGCATATAAATTGGAAAGAGAAAAAATTTATAGCTAGGTAAGGGCTTCAGAAACATTTCTTTGTTCGGGAGCCCATGTACTCTTAAAAGACAGCCCTACCAGTCAAACAAGCTATTTTAAAATACTGTATTAAATTTCCGATTCGGTAAAAAATGCTGACAGGTCTATGACAGGAGCTCTGTTTATTTGTTCATATCAGAACGGAAAGATCTCAAAGACGTTCCAATGCAGATAGAGCAGGAAATTTATAACCTGACAGAGTAAAAAGTGGGAATGCGCTTGTAATGAGAAGTACGTTATAACGGAAATATTTCTCGTGGTGGTGAACTGTCATTATAACGGAATTTTGTTGCATTATGAGCAATATCAATTTGAAAAATTATGTAAAAATGTGGTTGATCTTCCACAAAACTTAAAAATACACACGTATTCAGAAAACTTCAATTTTATGCTGTTATATATTAATGCTAAGAAAAGTTCAAATATATAAATATCCGGGCTCTAATCGTAACAAATTTACAGCTAGTGCAAAAAGTCAAAAATTGAAAGGTCGATTCCCCGTCCGCCGCTGGGTGGTTTTCATTAAATTAAGTTGTACAAATAACCGAAAATGGCCACTAAATGAATAAAGGGCAAATAGTCAGCCGATCAAGAAGGTTTGTCGTTGAGTGGAGATACCTACCTGTGGATATTGTACTGCATCTAGTTTAAATACAATGAACCCCCCCCCCCCCACATACGTCTCCCTATTACGTTTCTAACCTTACCCATTTGTACGACGTTTTTCTTCAGTTGCGAGTCACCCCTATACGTATCCCTGTATACAGGGCCTAATTTCTGCATGGGCAAGTGAAGCATTTGTTCAGGGCCCTTATATCATTGAGGCCCTGAAATTGAAAAAACATACTGTTCCGGATGATGTCCCCCACATGCACACGAGATGGCAAGGCACGAAGCAATTTGAAGGACAGCTCAGACTATTTTACAGAACAGCTATGATCACTTATTCACAAGCAGTGATTTGAGAATACACGGTAAACAAAAAGACTCGTGAAAGCGGCTTCTCTCACATACAAGAGATCTCGTATTCCAAAACTCAACAAACTGCTCATAGTTCCACTGTGGCGGCGCTTTTATACAGCGAGAGAAAAGTCAGGAACTTTCTGGAAAGATCTTTTGGCGTCATGACATTGCCAAATTATCGGAGCTGTTGCCAGACTTGCCAAGTTTGTCGTTAATTTGGAGAGATTTGCAGAAAAATGCATTAATGACTATTTACAGGTGAAAATGAAATAATAAATGATAAATAAGGACTATTTACATCATTTTCGTAACATTTCTCCCTGCTTTAGAATTGTTCGTTCCAGCAATTCAGTCCTCAAGTCGGTGGGTCCCACTTTGCCACTCACTATGGTAAGGAGGCTTGTTGAAATGTACCACCTTCCACTTTGATAATAGTGTTCTTTGAATCAAAACTACGACATCGTTTAGTTTCTTCACAACTCTGTAGGGTCCTTCCCAGGACTTCAGGAGTTTCGGGCACAGTACTCTCCGGAGCTTAGGGCTCTAGAAATAAATGAGGTCTCCTTCCTTGAAGTCATGAGACGTGGCCTTCGCCTCGTAGCGGTGCTTCATCTTCTCGGAGCCGATGTTGATCCTGTCTCTGGCGATTCGATGCACATCCTCGAGGCTCTCCTGGAGTCCCACGACGTATTGTTCCGGTGGAAGAGGAGCATCTGGCGGTCCCCCAAACAGCAGTGTGACGTAGAAATTTCCAATTTTTCAGACTAGACGAATTCTAATTTTGCAAGCCAAAAATTTCGAGTTATCCAGTTATTTAATATAGAATAACTATATTTTCACAAAAAATCAAAAATCCTCAATTAAAAATGTATTGAATGGTATCATTTATTATGCCTATATAAAACGTAAACCGATCACGAAAACTATTTCATTTGTATAAATTAGTGATTTTAATTTTTTTTAATTTTTTGCTCTTAAATATTGCACAAAATCTTCAACTTGATTTGAAAATGAAAGATCGAGCTTCAACACAGCGTATTTTTTTCTAACATATCCGTAGCCACTGCAAGTGTTGGAGTAGGGACCTCTGTTGCTTGCTTATGTTCGTTTTCGTCCTCCTCATGAGAATGGTCAACATGACATTATTCCCTACTCCACACCCAATGCCCACATAAACGAGTGCCCACCACAGTTTTTTTTCTATTAACCTAGGTGAACTATATAGTTATCACAATGAAAAATATTGCTGAGGTACATTGATATTCCAAAATCAATGAATAATAATGCTAGAGAGACATCAATCTCGAACACATTTTACCAGATAAGTGACTGGGATTTCAAAAGTTCAGCATTCAAAAACATTCCATTTGTATAAAGATCACCACTCTCTCACACACACACGAGCTTTCGTATTTCCTGAATTACGTAGCTTTTGCATCTGCTCTTGGCAGGTGGTAATCCAAGAACCGATAAAACTCCAACTGCCCACGAAAATACAAAAGCTAGAGTGTGGAACTGGTAACGAAAAAATTGTTCCTTATATTGCTAAGAGCCACATCAAAAAAATTCAGATTTTGTTAATTATAATTTTTTCAATGATGGCTACATGTTATGGTATATTGTGGGAAACATCAGTAAACCGTGGATTAAAGAAAAGAATGGCCAAAATTTAGCTAGAAATTATGAGAAAATATACATTATGCAAATGGCATATCTGAATCAAACTTCGAATTATCCAAAACGTGGCGAAATAAAATCGAATCAAACAGGTTATTTTAACATGAAATCCAATATCAAACTCAAAGGAAAGTGCTAAAATTCGAATTAGCCAAGTTCACCTGTATTTAAATATTTTTTATACCACTTCTGTTTGCTACCTGTTGGGCTTTTGTGTCCCACTTTTGTAAAACAGTCCATTCCCGGAGAAAGAAGGTTGTTTTACTTCTACTGTTAATTTAGTAATTTTATGGAAATGTGTGTGTTCTCTTTTGAAAATAAGTGTTATTCTTTGTTGTATAGTGGCAAAATCTGTTTCGTAAACATATATGCTTAGTTAAGTGGCATTACTAAGGGGGGGGCGCGAAGGCGTCCTCATTTCCAAGTCTCAGAATCTTGTAAAAATAAATAATGATGGCATTAAAATTCGCACACCGACTGGTAAAAATCAATTTGGAATTGAAAAAAAAACAATAATATAATTACAAAATAATCATATTTATATACTTTTCATATTTATTTATTTTAAACATGATATTAATACATATATCATTTCAATAAACTTTTGGTAAACAAACTTTAGTAAGTAATTTTTAAGAAAAAATATCTTGTAAGTCATGAATAATACGTATGTATACAATAAAAGTAATATTTAAGGAAAAAAAATTTTTTTTTTAAATTCAAAAAATAAATTGACTTTTTTATGAAAATGAAATATCATTATTTTTAGGTTGAACACTATGAATGTCTTAGGAACTCTGATATTCCGTCGTCTTGGCACACCACATTAGAGGACGTCTAAACATGGCCAGATCGTGATTGCTTCGGTGTCATCAACCGGTATTTCTATCTCTTCCCCGTCATGACGATAACTTCCTAAGTACTGCACCTCTGGCAACTGAAATTTCGATACATTATTTGAAATACCAATTTTAGATTTTGAAAATATATTGTGTATATTATAAAAATTCATAAATGAAAAGCTTGATGATATTAACGATAAGAGCATATATAAATAAGGTTAGACCTAATATACAACTATAAGGGTCCGCAAACCCTGAAGCCAGACCCCTAGGCCTAGGCCTGGATCTTTGTCTACCCCTCAAACCAATATTTTCAACGGTATCTCTAAATTAAGTGACCGTGCTAGCAGTCACAGAGTGTCCTGTGACTGCCGGCACGGCCTTTATCTCATCAATAGTTCGTAATGGAGACATAGTTCGTAATTAAAAAATGCTGAACACGCGTTCAACAATTAAACTGTGCCAGTTTCGGGAGTGAAAATGCAGGGTGTAACAAAGTAAAAAAAATCTACATTTTTATACGCTCTCCCTGTGTTCTAACTTCCAATTATAAAGTCGTTGCCCTGTCTCTCCTGATGCCAACAAAAAACTCAATGTTCTTAAGTGTAATATTCACAAAGATATTCGGATTCGAAAAACAGAGGAAATTTGGGAAACAACCGCGTTAAATGCGGCTAAAACGGTTTGTCCACATTTAACGCTGTTTTCCCCAAATTTCCTCTTTTTCTCGAATTCGAATATCTCTGTGAATATTGCACATAGAAACATGAAATTTTTTTTGTTGGTATCAGGAGAGACAGGGCAAGAACTTTCTAACTGGAAGTTAGAACACAAGGAGACCGTATAAGCATTTAAATTTTTTATTTTGTTGCACACTGAATATTTACCCTCGAAACTGGTACAGGGCAATTTTTGAACCCCGTTTTGAACCCCGAAAGCAAAGACCACTCGGCAATTTTGAGCAATTTTTAAACTATAATCATATCTCTACGACGGACGGTTGATGAGATGGCCGTGTTAGCAATTACAGGATACACTGTATAGTGCAGAAAAAAATGAGATTCGCAACTGGCTTCTGCGCCTGAAATCCTGTCAGTATACCCCGTGTGAGAAGTTCCGTCTTAAGAACATCATGGGCCCCCCGGGCAAGGGATTGTTTCTCAGACCGGGGGAGGGAGAGAGAGAGAGAGAGAGAGATATCCATACTGCTCTCAACTACTTCTTATTGAATACTCTTCAGGGAAGTGCATTTTCCTAAAGGCACTTAAATGCCTTTATATGACTAGTTCGAGATGCGAATGGAAGCTGATGTCCCTATTAAGGATGCATCTACACGTACGTGCTATGCGTTGTCCTTAAATAGTTCACCAGGATTTCCCCATACATATGCATGACTGTCACTGAATATTTTATCTCGAGCCAAGTAACGCACACTAGACCAACGCCAAACTCTCAAGGCTCCGCCGATGATGGATTCTGGGAAGAAGCTTGCGTTGAGTCCTTTTGATTTCATACAAGGCTGTGTTTGGAACCAGGTCGTGTGTGCGGGGGCAAGAAAAAAACTGAAAAAAAAGAGCATAATGAATTTGCAAAGCAAAATCACAGCTAAGAGGGGCCACGGCGAGTGAGCTTTTGTAACACACAGACAGCAACAGACAGAGGGAAGAGAAAATCAGAATAAGGAGCATGAGAATTTGCAAGGCAAAACCACACCTAACCTAACATGGGCCATGGCGAGTGAGCTTTTGTAGAAAACCCAACAGACTCAGAATAATACAAATTTTCAAGCATCACACTTCACTCACGATTCGAAATGTCGATGGATGGACTAATTCCTTACATTTTTTGTTTTTTATGTAAACCTTGCGATTTGGAAGCGTATTTCTCGAAAACAAATACTGTATTTTATCACAAAAATGAGAAACTTTGCCTGGTTTTAATGTATACAAAAATTGCCACGTTTTTAAGACAAATAATTTTTTTTTTTTTTATATATATCCTCACGTATTCCCAAGGGATCAACATGATCCGTCCAGGGAATTTGTTAGTGTTAGTAAACATCCATGCCCAAACCGGGATCCGAACCCAGACCTGCACAGTGAGAAGCTAGTTCCCTAACCACTCGACTGCCAGGCGGCAATTGGTCGAATGGTCGACACGTTTCGGCTCTTCAATGGAGAGCCGTCATCAGGACCTTGTGGTCAGAATTCACACGAATCAGTCGTGGAGGGGTGATGTTTACGTCTGGTCGTCCGAAGAGTTCGCCTTTGTATTTGCTGCGTCCGAGTGGTCTTTGGATGCGAATTGGGGAGCCATCTGTTGCAAAGTGTTGAAGGTTTTGTCACGACTGAGGTTGATAAAGCCTGTCCAAGCTGACGAAATAGGTGGCGTGTTTCTTCCATCATTAACGAGGAAATTCTGGCATGTTCTGATGAAGTATCCCTCGAGAAAATTCAATTCAGAATTGTGTGTTGCTTTTTTAAAAACAAACGCTTTATCAAAATCAAAATAATATGAACGTCGTCAGCTTGGACAGGCTTTATCAACCTCAGTCGTGACAAAACTTTCAACACTTTGCAACACGTGTCGACCATTCGACCAATTGAATTTATTTGTCTTAAAAACGTGGCAATTTTTGTATAAAATACTGTATTGTTAATTACAACAAAATAGTAATTTGAATACCTGTTCAGTTTTTCCACGTTTCTTCTTCCTTGCGAACTTTGCTATGGAGTAAATAAAAGAAAATCCTCTCTTAAAATGTGATGAATAAAAATCATATCAGTCTGTTTTTGTATTAAAAAAATACACACACACATATACTAGAATATCACTGACTTTTTACAAAGAAATTTTGATTTGAACTTGAAAAGCTTTCCATAGACCATAAGACCCATTAGGGCAGAGATTCTCAACTAGGGTCAACAGCCCGCTCTGGCTTCCTTGGAAGATTTTAGGGGCCAGTGAATTTGGATACGACAACTCATTTTATTTTATATTATTAGGTGCTGAATGATATTCTGTAAACAGATCTACGGCCTTCAACTTATTGGTAAAGCGGGTGGGGTACAAGCTGAGGAACATAAAAGATTAAGAGAACAATATGGGAAATACAAATGGATAAAAAATAAAGAGGGAATATGCCATAGGCATAAGATTGTGTTATATCTATGGGCAATGTAGTGAGGTGGACCAAAGGCGAAAACACACTACACTAACGGGACGTGATAATTACGTCATGTCAGAGACGTGAATTTCCATGAATCAGATGTCACAACGACTCTACCATGCCATGAAATCACGTCGCATCATTGTAGTCTGTTTCCGCCTGAGGGGTCACTCAGCGAAATGAAGAGGAGGATCAGGGGAACTCATTCAAGAAAAAAATCTAATTGCATATATAGATTATACTGGAAGAGCTTTTATAACAAAATTTTGTTTCCGAGACCTGTGCTAGATATTAATATTATGACCTGAGAAATGATAATTTCATTGTGAATGTTATACAGTGGATCCCGCTTATAATACTTTTAAAAAAAAACCATCATAATAAAACGTTATGAGCAGGAAAACGCTTAAATGGGAAATCTCGATGAGTATTAATAAGAGTTGAGACCACAACAATAAGTCATACTACGCAGGGAAACGTTATAAACAGGATCTGCTGTACTTTACATTCACAATACAAACTCTTACAGCTACAAAGGCAACATAAAGTCTACTAAGGTGGCCGACCATTAAAAAGTAATCAAGAAAACTGTCCGTATATATCAATAATAGAACAAATAATGCCTAAAATGAGTTTTGGTAGAACAAAACTGTTTGAATAGGATCTTCAACGTCAAAAAGATAAACTTTTTTATTTATTTATGTCTTATATTTTTAATGAAATAACAATTTATTCATTAATTTTCGGCACACTGCAAATTTTCTCACGTGTGAACATTTCAGTTTACTCCTCTCAAAGCAACAGAATTGTATGTATGAAAAACGCCTTATTCTATCCCCTGGCCATACTAAACATGCAGTCACAAATTAGTTTAGAAATATTGGAACCATAAATTTTTGGATTCATGTAATAACAAAACATAATCTTACAAACAGAAATTTCAGATACATAATTTTTTACTAAAAGATTAGGGGGAGGACAGGTATCGAACAAAGATTAGAGGAACGGCCAATATATTAAAATTAAAAAAGAGAGAAATAGATAAAAAAATATCATTTATTCAACACCCTGGAGGACTAAAACTATTTTAGTTTCTGTTAGTGGAGATATATATACGGATGTGTCTATTATGGGAGGGTCTAATTTAGAATGATCGTGTTTCTTATGTTACTCACAAGAGAGTATCAAGGGTACCTTCTCTTTGGCTATGGGAAACCGTCTGGAATCAACGGGTGACGTAGAAATTTTCAATTTTTCAGACTTATCCAGCTCCAATTTTGATCAAAAAAGGGGTGGGGGTGGTAACATTTCCACTAATTTTCATTCAGAACGGAACATTTCCAAAATTTAAATGCAGATAACACCCTTGAACGTTGATCAAGAAACATAATTTAGTCCAACTTAGTTAATTCGAAGCTCAAGGGGACAGCAAAAAAGTTCGAATTATCCAGTTGTTTATTATAGAATAACTATACTTTTTAACAAAAAATCAAAAACCCTCAATTAAAAATGTATTGAATGATGTCAATTTCTATGCCTGCATAAAACGCAAACGATAACGAAAACTATTTTATTTGTAAGTTTGTGATTTTAATTTTGTTTTTCTTTTATGCTCTTAAATATTGCAAAAGATCTTCAAGCTGATTTGAAAAATGAAAGATTGCGATTTTCGAACTTCAACAGTGTTATTTTTTCTAACATGTCCGTAGCCTCTGCAAATGTTGGAGTAGAGACTTCTGTTGCTTGCTTGTGTTCGTTTTCGTTCTGATGAGAATGGTCAACATGACATTATTGCCTACTCCTCCCCCAACCAATACCCACATCAACGAGTCCACCACAGTTTTTTTTTTCTATTAACCTAGTTAAACATATAGTTATCACAATGAAAAATATTGCTGAGATACATTGATATTCCAAAATCAACGAACAATAATGCTAGAGATATCAATATCGAACACATTTTACCAGACAATAGTGACTGAGATTTCAGCACCTCAGCATCCAAACATTCCGTCTATTTAGAGTTTGCCACACACACACAAGCTTTCGTATTTCCTGAGTTACGTAGCTTTTGCATCTGCTCTTGGCAGGTAGTAATCCAAGAACCGGTAAAACTCCAGCTGTCCGCGAAAAGACAAAAGCTAGAGTGTGGAACTGGTAACGAAAAAATTGCTCCTTATTGCTAAGAACTACACCCAAAGAAAACTCAGGTTTTGTTGACTATCATTTCTTTAATGATCATTACATATTATGTTCTACTTTACCGCACACCAACTCCGGTTATATATCACCATACGGTAATTTCCAACCAGTCAAGTTGAGTGGCGACTGAAGTCGCTATCCATCGGTGGTCGCCCCAGATTCGGTAGGTAAAGAACTTGTTTCTAATGTCTTTAATGTAACCCATGGACCTTGATGGTAATCTTTCAAGTGGAGGACGAACATCTTACCACTGTGGCGCTCGGGCACGTTGCGATGCCAACAGCCAACACCTTCTGTAGCAGAAAGCCTCCACGCGAATCTTCAACGTGACGCGTTTCAGCTATAGGATATAGCAGGCCGATGTACGCGAAATCTTTCCCTTTTTTTTTTTTTTTGCTGTATATCCAATGACTATAGGTAAAATGGACGACTTCAGTGACGTCACGAGCTTCGTGCGGAGGAAAAATCGAATCAAACAGGTTATTTTAACATGAAATCTAATATCAAACTTAAGGGAAAGTGCTAAAATTCGAATTATGCAAAAATTCGAGAATGCACCTGTATTTAAATACTTTTTATACCACTTCCGTTTGCTACCTGTAGGGCTTTTGTGTCCCACTTTTGTAAAACAGTCCATTCTCCCGGAGAAAGAAGGTTGTTTTACTTTTACTGTAAACTTTGTAATCGTGTAAATGTTCTTGTGAAAATAAAATGCTATTCTTAGTTGTACAGTGGCAAAATATCTGTTTCGTAAAAACATAATACAGTATAATTATTCAAGTGACTTTGTGCTAAGAGTGGAAGCGTAGACGTCCTCATTTCTAAATCTCTCGGAATCTTGTAACCCTAAATAATGATGACATTAAAATTCACACACCGACTGGTAAAAAATATTTGAAAAATAAATAAATAATTAGAAAATTATTATATTTTTTAAATTAAAAAAAAAAAAATTAGAGTTTTTCCCACAAATGAAGTATCATTCTTATACAGATTGAAGACTATATGAATATCTTACGCCTTCCTGCATAACCCTCCTTCTTGGCACACCATATCGGATCACGACCCTGGTAGAGGGTTTCTTCGTGACGTGAAAGGACCTCCGATGGCACTATGTCACACCATATCGGATCACGACCCAGGTAGAGGGTTTCTTCGTAACCTGAAAGGACCTCCGATGGCACTATCTCAATCACTGGCTTCGATTTCTTTTTTCTGCTTCGACGAGGATGACTTCTCGCAGACTTCACCTTTGGGATCTGAAATTTTGATACAGAATTTGAAATATCAATTTTAGATTTTAAAGAAATATATTGTATATTAAAAACTCATGAAAATGAAAAACTTGGTGATATAACAATAAGTGTATATATGGTGTATATCAGGCAAACCCTGTAGCCAGACCCCTAGGCCTAGGCCTGGATGTATAGCTGGCCCTCAAACTAATACTTTCCACGACATTTCTAACTTAAGTTTATAGTGCAGAACAAAAAAAGTAATGATATTCGCAACTGGCTTCTGGGCCTAGGATCCTTTCACTATAGCTGATGTGAGGAGATCCGTCTTAAGACAATATGGGCCCCCTGGCAAAGTAATTTTTTTACAGCTTCCCCCCCCCCCCCACCAGGCTATAAACGCTTGCTTACCTACTTCAATGCTTACTCCCGAAATTTTTATTTTAATTAGCTCTAATTTTCAAAGGAAAACCATAGGTTTCTTATTCCACCCCCAAAGGCTGATACAGAAGCATAGGCCAGTGAAAAAATTGTATTATATAGTGTATGAAAAAATAGTGCATATGTGCACCTTCCACGTTCACTATACACATCCTCGGTGATCCCCCCTTGTTCGAGGAGCCTATATGCAGGGCCGCAACTAGATGCTTGATCATCCGGGGCAAGTGCGCATTTTGGTGCCCCCTTGTAATGTTAAAGGAGAGGTTTGAGAATAAAATTTGCGCCCCCTTTGTTCCAACGCCCGGGACATGAGACCCGCCTGCTCCCCCTAGTTGCGGCCCTGCCTATATGGATCCACTAATGCCCCCATATAGGGGACACGGAGGAGAGATCCCCCCCTCCCGTCCAGTGATAAAACGTAGTGTTCCCAAAAGCGGGAGGTTGGAGAAGGGCGTTCGCCTCTGGTGACCAATCACCAACGAAACTATATATATTATTTTGAAGTTTAAAAATAATTTTATAGATGGCAGCACAAATTGATGCAAGAAATAAGTGTTCTCTCAGGGATGTAGGGTTACCAACCGTCCTCCTGTTCGATGTCATTTCAAGCATCCTCCTACGTTTTCGAAAATTCGCTTTTTTGTCCTCCTTTTCAGTTTTCCGGAATTATATTTCCTTTTTTTGGGAGGGGGGGAATGTTTTTCCCCACTTTGAAACACTGATTTCTTCATTGATATATGAGTAGGTTTTTTCCCCCTACACGCATTCACCAATTAGCCGTCTAAAAAAATTCCGAGAATTTTTTCTCTTTCTGCTTTTTTTTTTCGCGGCTCTGTTTTAGATTTCGGAAAAATTATTGTTGCGGCTGGTTTTATTCGTCGTAACAGTGGCGCCATCTATTGAAAATGTTCTAAAAATTAGAATAAGTGACGTCACTAATCCTGCCTGCGCAGACCTCAGACGTCCTTTAACAGCCTTCGGATCTGGTAAGGCGTCTGTATAAGGAGGCTACTTACAGTGGAACTCAATGTAAATGCCTCTATATAGGGTTACGAGACGTCCTCATTTAAGAGGACATGTCCTCCTTTTTCATGTCATCTCAAGCGTCCTCCTACGTTTTAGAAAATTTGCTCTTTTGTCCTCCTTCACAGAGGTTTCCGGAATTATTTTTCTTGGGGAAATTTTTTTTCACTCCTAAACATAAATGGGCGCGGTAGCCCAGGTCGATAAGATACTCGCCTGAAGTACCAAAAGAATGCTTAGAGGTGTGACGAGTTCGATACCCGTTTCGTCCTTGTCAGAAAACTTTCCTGACACAGGGGTACAACAGAAACGGCGACATAACAACAGAATAAATTGCTACCGCAGGGAGTCCCCCATCGAGGGGTTAGTACACCAACCTCTCGATGAGTATAAAAAACAAGCCTGCCGTTCGGAATCGGCAATAAATTGTAGGTCCCGGTCTAATTAGCCCTCGTCTGCAGAAAATGACCGTGGTGCGACAAAAATGATCAAATGATCAAACTTAAACATAAATATCTATTATGTTTTATTATTATTATTATTATAACACTCTTGAATCATCTATCGCCCTCTCGGATTTCCCAAAATTAAAGTACCCAAGTTGCCTCCAAGCAGGCACAAGCTATTTTAATCACGGCTTAATTGCTTGTTCGAGGATAATATGCAGTCTGAAAAACAGCATTGGAAGAACAAAACATCCATTCTTAGAATATCATTGAGCATATCAGCATATCAACATGCTGTATACTGAATTGGGAGATGGGGGGGGGGGGTTATGTCCTCCATAAAAAGTGAAGAAAGTAGTATGTAAATAACACTCAATGCCAAGGCCGTAGCCTGCCTTCTCGGTGCCCCGGGGCAGACATTTTCTTGGGGCCCCTTAAAAAGAAAATATACAAAATAAATGTACATTTTCTGTGAGGTCCCCATTCGGCTCGGGACCTGGGGCAGTGCCCTGGTTGCTCCAGCCTATTTACGGCCCTGCTCAATGCTGGTTACAATGGCGAGATCACGTCTGGGAAAAAAACAACTCATCTCCCGAAACAAAAAAAACCCTTCTGAAGGTAGAAAAAGAAAACCTGTCACCTTGCTCTAGACAAAGTAATGAAACTGACCAGACTGTGTGAACAATTCATTAAAGGACGGAGGTATTTGGTAGGGTTACCAACCGTCCTCCTTCGTTTCGGAAAATTTTCCCATTTTCGTCCTCCTTTTCAGGTTTCCGGAATTATTTTTCTTTTTTTTCTAGAGAAAAATTTTTTACACTTTAAAACATATTTCTTCATCAATATGAGTGTTTTTGTGTTTTTTTAACCACACGCATTTACCAATAGCTGTCGAAATTCCTAGAATTTTTTCTGTTTCTGCTTTTTTTAGAAGCTTTGTTTTGGAGTTGTTGTGGCTTGTCGGAATAGTAGCGCCATCTATTGTTAAAATTGGGATGAGTGACGTCACCAATGGTGCACCGTGGCAACACCACCGTGGCCAGTTAACCCCGGGGTGCACGTAGGTGTCCTCCTTTTTCAGTTTTCGAATATGGTAACCCAATCCTTGGTGTAAATTTCTTTTCTTTTTTAGCAGTTCTGGGTGGGAAAAATTATTGTGCTGACGGAATTTCCGTTATTTTAGTGGCGCCATCTGTTGCGAAATAAAGAAAAATACCATTATCGAGGGTGCGCGCAGGCGTTCCTTTTTCTGAACGGTTTCGTATTTATTCATTAACATCCCATTAACGCACCTTGTTTGCGTGTGAGAAAACTTTTTCATGTGTAAGCGACATGAGACGTCACATCGAGAATGTTCACTACAAGGAACGAATCCAAAACTATCAGCAAACATAGCTGCGATGCCTGTGGTAAACAATACAGTCATACCCCGGTTAACGAAGATAATTCGTTCCGGAATCACGTTCGTTAGCTGAAATTTTCGTAAGCCGAAACGCAATTTCCTATAGGTTTCTATATAAAATCATTTAATTCGTTCCAGATTCGGCCAAAAATCTGAAGATCAGGATTATAAAAGCACTAAAGGAACACCGTGAAATAGTTGATTGAAAGCTAAAATGAACTGCTTCAACATTAGTTAAATTAGAATTTACAGGAACTTAAAGGTACGCTGTTGAGAAAGATCATCTTATTTTACTCTATATACGAAACAGGGCCGTCTCAAGAGCATTGTGGGATCCGGGCCAAGTGACTTTTCTGAGGCCCTACCTGGCAAATTCTCGAAAATTTCAACCAGATCGTATTTTTGTGAGACTTTCTCTTCTCTTGAGGCCTCCGGACCGTGCCCGGGTAAGCCCATGCAGTGAGACGGCACTGGTACACCACCATTACCAGCTTTAGTTTACCGACGTTAACATAACCTAGTCAATTCAGTAGGTGTCCCCAAGCATTTGTTATTTGTCAGCTCATTTGTGTCTGACATATGCAAGTGGAAAAGATACGCTCCTAGATTGCCCAAACTGTTTGCTAAGAGTCTTGCACTAAAACAACGTGTACTCTGATACTCTGAAAACATAAGCTCTTTTTTTTTTATTCAATGTCTTCTCTATTAGCTGATATTGCACTCTACACGAAATAATTCAAAAACTTTGAGAAAGAGATGTAGAGGTGCATCAGGAAAAATATTCCAAGGTGGGGGGGGGGGGGAGGATATGAGTTGATCGGGCTCACACTCAAACACAATTGACAGAAATTCTGATGATGATCGGTGCTACAATTCATCTCATGACGCTGCTGTTTTGTGTTAGCGCGTGCATCATGCCAACGAAAATGTTATAAATGGATTAACCGAATCCATATCCGTTAACGGAGTCAGAAAAATTATAAAAAAAATCTTTATTAGCTGAAATAACATTCAACTCATAACACTAACATTCATAACCTCATAAAACACTGTTGAAGAAACATTTTACTTAATCTTATCCCAAAATTCTACAATACATTTACCACCAGAAATCACTCACAATACTAATTTATTCTCCTTTACAAAATGAGTCAAGCAATAACATGGTCTCACTTGATGGTATAGAGAATTTGTTTTAATGTTTTTCTGTTGCTCATGTAATTCTTAAATAACGTAACAGTTTTTAATTCAATTACATGCTTCATCTAGTTGTTTTTGCTTTGATTCCAACATCAAAAAAATATATTTTTTTAGATGCAGCATGTGTGTAGAACTGTTTTTAAATTGCACTCCTCTATTGCCATGAATTTTTATTTGAATTTGAATTTTTTAGTTGAATATTCTATTTTCCATACTAATTTTTACTAGCGTTTACCAGAATGGGTCTTTTTTTTTTTTTTTGATTGACTCCTTGGTAAATTTTTCTCTTTTTGTCCTGTTATATGATAACAATAAATATGATTTAAAAAAAAAATTCGTATGGTGAGGTGTTCGTTAGCCGAGGTCAGAGCCGCAACTAGATGCCTGATCAGCCGGTAAGCAGGCATTTTCGTGTCCCCTTGTAATGTTGAAGGAGGTTTTGAAGGGTGAAATTGGCACCCCCTCTTGTACTATGCCCGGGGCACCAGCCCTCCTGCCTCACCTAGTTGCGGCCCTGGCCGAGGAATCACTATATAAGCAACTGACATCGTTCAATTCCCATATAAGTTTGATCATTTGATCATTTTTGTTGCACCACGGTCATTTTCTGCCCACGATGGCTAATTAGACCAGGACGTACACTACCGATTCAGAGAACGGCAGCTTTTTTTTTATACCTATCAAGAGATTGGTGCGCTAACACCTCGGTGAGGGACTCACTGCAGTAGCAATCTTTTCTGTGGTCACGTCATCGTTTCTGTTGCATCCTTGTTTCAGGAAAGTTTTTGACAAGGACGAATCGAACTCGCGACACCTCTAAGCATCCTTTGGTACTTTAGGCGAGTATTTTATCGACCTGGGCTACAGCACCCGATTTACATTTAAGAGACATGCATAAGGAATTGGCACCATTAGAAGTGGAATATTCAAGCTCAACAGTGATGGTAACCTCGTCGAATAAAATTTCCCTCAAAATTTGTCTGATTGAGTAAATTTTTCTCACACGTTATGTGTGTGACAAATGTGCTATCATCTATCAGGAAAATATATAGTCAAGTATTCAACACTAAAAAAATATTGATAACTTTTTTACAAAAAAATTGTATTGTTTGATGAACTCTTAAAGTTCCCCACAAACGCTCAAAAATTTCTCCCATGGATCAATTTTGGTCAATTTATCTCACGAATATGGGAAATTTCCCGCGAGTTACCATCACTGATGCTCTATCTGCAAGCAACCCTTTAATAAGAGAAACTTTCTCCAACACTGTGAAACTGAGCATAATATCCTATTTGAAACCGAAACAATATCATTCCCTTCTTTGGAGGAACATGGAAGCCACATACGAATCACAACAGGCAAAATGCTTAACGAGGTAGCTGAGAAAAAGATGCCCATAACAAATATGGATGTCATATATTACTAAAATACAGCAACCCAATCAAAAATGCAATCGCAAAAATTGTAAACAAGATATATATACATGACAAAATATTATACAATGCCCATAAAGAATACTTATGGTCGTCTTATTCTAAGTATGGATGGCTTCTCGATTTACCCCACCATGCTTATCATATTTCTTTTTAAATGTTTAAATTGTGATAGTTTACTACTCCCAGGATGTAAGCTATTCCATTTATTAACAACCCTATTAGAGAAAACTTTCCTGCGACACCATAACCTAGAATTGTCCCTTACCAAACAATACTGGTGTCCCCATGTAAAAACAGTTGATTGCCGGCAAATTAATAAATCATGGTCTATCCTATCCATACCGTTGAAAATTTTGAACACTTCGATCATATCTCCCCGACATCTGCGTCCACCCAATGTGAACATATTCAAAAAATGAAGTCTCTTTTCATCTTGTTTGAATTTTGCTACTCTGCTTTTTGATGGGCTGAGCGCAATTGTTATTTAAATTTTTATTTTTGATTGAATTTTGTTGACTGAATTTTTATTATTGAATCATGCATAGTTTATAGATGTTGTCCTATACGGCATAATTAGATTTTATCTCATTTCATGTATATTTACTACGCATATGTTATATGCTATACAATGTTTACATCGTATCATGTATGTACTCTATGTATCTTTCGTTTCGTTGCATCGCTTTTTGTCCAGATCATTCCCAGAGCCCATCTGTTACAAAAACTCTGACCTTGTACCCGTACACCTGCTTTTAATCAAATTTTATATCATACTTTCTCAACTGCTATACGAAACGTCATAATTATAGTTATTCATCAATATATTCATGTGTTCGAATGTGTAATCCACCGGTGAATCCACTAGTGCACAACTGAACTTTATGTATTCAAGTGAACATTGAATTTTCTCCGGACTTTGATCTCATCATTAGGACTATAATATCCATATCTAAATATGTCTGTAACTAGCAATGAAACCCCCCCCCCCCGTCTCCTTCAGTCTTGTGATATTATTAATACCAGCAATTGATCAATGTCGATAATTCCCACTTACACATTTATAGTTCATTGGACCTGAATTGGTACATGTATCCTGTTTTTCTTTTCATGATCTATTTTCAAATTCGGGCCTATGAAAAACCCAACAGAGGACAAGTCGGTGTTGTAGATCGCCTGATGGTTGGGGACAGAGTACGGTGATGAAGGCGGATAACTCGGGATGTTTTCGTTGGTCTCTTGCGGGCGATCCACCCGGGCCCCTTGGCGGCCGACGGGGGTTTCCGGGGACTTTGGGGTGTGATTGCCACGAGTCGGAGGCAATGGGGTGTGACATCATTCAACTCGTAAGAGAAACGTGAGATGTTCGAACCAAAATGAGTGACCATGCACTTGTCAACGATAAACTTCAAGCTCCATTCATTTGCCCATGTTCCAATCCTGTTCAAGTGGGTCTGGAACCCAGTGCCGTCTTAACGCATGGGCCCACTCGGGCACGGCCCGGGGGCCTCAAGAGAATAGGAGCCTCAGAAATACGAGAATTGGCCAGGTAGGGCCTCAGAAAAATCTCTTAACCCGGGGGTCCATGATGCTCTTAAGACGGCCCTGCTGAAGCCATATCCTATTGTAGATCTATTCGTGAAAGTGTGCAATTAGAAAATGGTGGTCAGAGACGGAACTAGGAGAGGGGCAACTGTTCTCGGCATCAAACTTTAGGGGAGGGACAGAAAATTTTAGCAAAGAACCATAGGCGGAGATAGACTCGGAAGTCTGGGGGGGGGCACGATCATTATTTCTGGGGGGGCACGATGATGATGATGTCAATTCATATATACATTAGATCAGTCAACTTCACCTTTGACGCTGGGGGGCAATGCCCCCCACGCCCCCCGTATCTCCGCCCATGCAAAGAACAATAGTGTAGTAATAAAATCATCGAATTTTACAGTGCTGCGAGCAGTAAAGTCATGTTTGCCCCACCCTTCACAAAAATCCTCGTTACCACCCTGGGTGCGGTCAACCATTATTATGTTTGCTGTTGCTCTCGCATGTAAAAATCTAGAGGAAAAGATCTCAAACATTTGAAATTGATTGGGAGTAGAAAAATTACCACCTTATTTGTCTCTCGAGTATTAAAGCCTCTGAAGGACCGAATGATGTTTCCAAGTGTTTTTTCAAAAAACCTCAGGGAGTAGTATACAACTGATCATAACTGGGCCCAGATTGAGGGGAGGGGTGCTAGTCCATTTTTTTTCAGAGAGATATATAACATGTTATAACAAAACAGTAAAGTCGGCTGCACCTCATCACTCGCTTGATGAGGAAGAAATGGCTTCACGACCGAACATGCCGGCACTAACTAGCACGCGTTATTGTTCACAACGTTGGTAACTAGCACGCTCAATCTGGACCCAGTTGACTAGCATTCCCCCCACCAATCTGGGCCCAGTTATGATTAGTTGTATACTACTCATGTGGGTCACGATTCTGATTACAACATTTATCATTTATCCTTCAAAAAAGAACAACCAAAATCATCAACGTTAACTTGTATCCAGCCAAAACTTTCCTATGTGTAGTTATTAAATTGGAATCTGAAGACAATACAAATTTTTTGAAATTTATATCAGAGTATCTATCATTACCCAAGCCGATCAGTATGATCCAAAAATAAAAAAAAATATAGTTTTTGACTTTGTACCGCTAACGTATATATAAACTACTAAAACTTAACTTGCACAAACTATTCAATTCATGGGCCATATTCCGCCTAGAATTGTCTTTACGGTTTGTATAAGAGCTAAATATCAATAAAAAAAAAAGCAATGTTAATTTGAGCATGTTTAATTGGTGTCAAGATAGTCTGATTTTTTAGTATAGTAGAACTATTTATTTGCTAAATACATGGCATACATACAAGGTTCTAACTTTTACAGGAGTTAGATGTAGCTACCAGCATCGCGTACAATGTGTTCCCAGCGATGTGGAAGCCTTTGAATACCGTTGCCACTGACTAATCTTTGCATGGTGCGAAGAGAGCGATCTATTCCCTCAAGAACATCTTCAACTGTTTGGAAGCGAATATTGCGTAGTGGTTCCTTCCTCTTAGGGATTAGGTCACTGTTCGGTAAGGCAATCGAGATGCACCGCAAGCTTTTCGCAATTCTTGGTGACACTGTTGCGCATTGCGATCTCTATCATATTCAATTTTCCAACAGTTCTGCTCTTGCTTCGAAAACATCATGCCTGTATTCCGCGACTGCTCGTCCACAACTGCTCCGTTCTTGTTAATCACTGCCAAAGCTGCATTAAGAGAGAACTTTCAAGCGGCTTTGATCACTGCACACGCATATTAGAGGGGAGGAAGGGTAGGGATTTTTACTTGTGGTATAAAGGACATGGCCTGGCTCCGTTCACGGCATTGCTAGAGCATTATCGAAACTACTATTGCACCAAAATCAATAAAGTTTTGCATACTGTGTGTAAACTACGACATCCAAGTAGTAGAGACCAGTTGCTCGTGTTTTATATTTATTCAGATGGCGCTGTGTGTGCCATCATTAGCTAGAAGGTGCTTTAGAAGGTGTTGAGTTACCACGCTCAAAACCATATATGTAGGGTTACCAGATTTGAAAACTGAGACAGGAGGACGCCTGCGCACACAGCAGTAGTGACGTCACTTGCCCCAATTCTCACAATAGATGGCGTCACTATTCTAATAAAACCGGCACAACAATAATTTTGCATAACTGCTAAAAAAAGCAGAAACAGAAAAATTCTAGGAATTTCGACGGCTATTGTGAATGCGTGTGGGGAAAAAACACTAATATCAATGAATATATGTTTGAAAGTGTGGGGAAAAAATTTCCCCTAGAAAAAAAGAAAAATAATTCCAGAAACCTGGAAAGGAGGACAAAAGAAAGAATTTTCTGAAACATAAGGGGCGCTTAAAATGATATAAAAAAAGAGGACATGTCCTCCTAAAAGAAGACGTTTGGTAACCCTACATATATGTATATATCGTCCATGGCCCCACATCCTGGAGTAGGGCCCTAGGCTGGGATCTTTTGCGGGCCCCCCCCCCCGACCAGACTTTCACGGGGTTTTATGGTGGATTTATAGCGTGAAAAACAAAAAAATAATGAAAATCATCCCGGGCCCCAGGGCTAGGGCCTTCAAAGCCCACCCCTTGTGGGGGAGCCATGATATCGCCCCCCCCCCATACATGTAACTACGATTACTAGATTCGAAAACCAAGAGAGGAAGACGCCGGCACGAACATCCTTGATAACGTCATTTTCCAAAATTTCCACAACAGATGGCACAACTTTCTTCCTGAAAAAAAAAAAACTGACCACCACAATATTTTTCTCAATTAAAACAGAACCGCTATATACGATATGTGCAAAATTACCGGCTATTACGCATAGTTACGAACCAATTTTGTAAGTTTAATAAAAAAAGTTTCACATTTACCGGCGATTATGTGTAATACCCAGCTCGGAAAAATTGTTTATAAAACATTCTCTGTATCGACTGCATTAAGAAATTGCATTGCTACTAGCACTTTTTTTTTTTTTTTTTTTTGAAAGTATAATTCCAGACGCCTGTGGACTGTTTACAGTAGTAGATGACTATTCTATTTACCTGTTCTTTGTTGTTTTGAGCTACTACCGGTATTTCTAAATTTCTGCTTCCGTTGCTGGGTCCAGCAATGGCATCGACACAGGTCTTACAAGAAAGAATGAAAAGAATCGTAACAAAATTTTTGACGTTTGGAAAACTTTCTCTCAATTTGTATTCAGTTTTCTGTAGATGAACAGTGAGTGGAGAGTGACATCGTCTTTAATGCATGACGTTCTTTTCCTCATTTTCAGTGATTTTGAACTCGAACGTCTTGGCTAATATTTCAGATACAAGTAATTTTTTGCTGAAGAGAACCGACAATGATTTTCCAATTGCTGCTTAAAAAAAGACCGTATAAAAAAGTAAAATTTTCTATCACTGTACATACTGTGCCCACCAATTCGAAACAACTGGTCCCGCATTTGACTGGATGGGGCCTTGGGCAAAAGAGGTATCGGGATCCCCCTTTGACTGTGGAGTAAGACTATTGGCCCGAACTGGGGTAAACAGACAGGTCTTGTGCCCAGGGCGCTGGACTAAAGGGGGAAATTCACTCTTTTACTGCTCTTTGTACGTTGTACGGAAACGGCGAAATGCGTGCTTGCGCCGGCTGAAAAAGGACTTGGAAGCCATCCCGATGACAGAACTTATCAGCAGTATTATTATTGTGGAAAAGGAAAAAAAATAGAATCGACGAAAAAAAAATCGCACAACGGTACAGTAGAAGTACAGTTAGTGTGCAACATTTTCATCAGTTTGCATTGTCAACAAACGATATGTAAGGATATATAACGATATGCTACGGATATTCAAACACATTTAAAATTTTATAGTTAATAAGAAATTAATAAGGGTTTTATTTGTTTTTTACGTCAAAAACATCTCACCTTCGGCTTATGCTCGCTCCCCACTACTTGCGTACACCAGTGGTAACTACACATGAACAGCAGAAAAAGTAACTCCGGATATAAGAATCAAATGCTTATAAGAAGGAAAATGACTGATGGAAAAACGTGATTCTTATAAGAGAGGGCTTATTATTGTGTTTCATCGCGAACTAAACGAATATTAAACCTGGCAGGCTCCTTTGAACGGATCCATGACGGATTCTTTGAAAAAGCTTGCGCTGAGCCATTTTTATTTTATAGAGCAAGGCTGCAGGTGGAACCAGGTCGTGTGTGCGGAGGGCAGAGAAAATCAGAATAAAGAGCCTGATGTATTTGCAAAGCAAAACCACACCTAACGGGGACCATAACAGTGAGCTTTTGTAGAAACGCAACAGACTCAGAATAATACAAATTTTCAACCACCGCACTCCACTCACAATTGGAAATGTCGATGGATGGACTAATTCTTTACATTTTTTGATTTTTATTTAAACCTTACGAATTGTGGAAGCCTAGTTCTAGAAAATCAATACTGTATTATTAATTAAACAAAATACTGATTTGTATACCTTTTTAGATGTTGCATCTTCATTCTCCATCATGAACTTTGCTGGAAAGAAAATGAAACAAAATGTTTTGTACAAATGTAATTTAATGAAAATAATATCAGTCTAGCACATCACTGACTTTTTACAATGAAATCTCGATTTGGACTTCAAAAGTATTCCATGGACCATAAGACCCATTAGTACAGGGATTCTCAACCAGGGTGGATAGCTCGCACTGTCTTTCTTGGAAGATTTTATGGGCCATGAATTTCGATAAGTCAACTCATTATTCTATATTATTAGGTGCTGAATGGTATTCTGTAAACGGATCTATAGCCTTCAATTTATTGGTAAAGGGTGGTACAATCTGAGGAATACAAAGGATAAAGAAGCATTGCAACTCTTTAGGTGTATTAGATGTTTACGCACTTTCTTAGTCACTCTTTTTGTCGCTCACTGGCATGATGTTTTTCTCTTTAGGTCTCTGTTCTTATCACTCATATGCTATCTCGGAGATTAGAAAAGTGTTCGTTAAAACGAGATTCGACTGTATAATCATTAAAGGATTTTGCTAAAGGTGGGAGTGTAGGCTTCCTCATTTCTAAATTTTGAAATCTTGTAACCCTAAATAATGATTGCATTAAAATTCACAGACCGACTGGAAATAATCGAATTGTAAGTGAAAAATAAATGAAAAAAAAAATATATATAGTTACAAAATAATCATAATTTTTAAATTTAAAATAAATATGATTTTTTTCTCAAATGAGAATAATAATATATATATAAAAAACATTTTATTTTCTGGATATTATGCTAAGGTGAACTCGGAAAGAAAAGTCATTTAGTCTGCCGGGACATGATTTTTTTTTCCCGAGTTCACCTCAGCATAATATCCAGAAAATAAAATGTTTCCTTGATATCTTGGGCTGAGAAAAAGCCATCTATCTCTAATTTATATATAGGTTAAAGACTATATCAATGTCTTACGCATTCTTTGATATTCCGCCCTCTTGGCGCACCACATCGGATTACGACCGAGGTAGAGGCCAGTTTCATAACGTGGACTGGTCGTGATAGCCTCCATGTTATTCACTGATGTCATTTCCACTTCTGTGCACTCACAATGGTTACTTCCAACAAACTGCATCTCTGGGAACTGAAATTTGGATACAGAATTTGAAATACCAATTTTAGATTTAAAAAATATATTGTATATTATAAAAACTCATAAATGAAAACCTTTATGATAAAACGATAAGTATATATATATATATATAGTTACTATATGATGTACAACTACAAGGATCCGCAAACCCTGAAGCTAGATCCCCCGGGCCTAGGTCTGAATCTTTGGCTAGCCCCCAAACAAATATTTTCCAGTTCACCCCTAAATTAAATTTTTAGTGCAGAAAAAATACTGATATTCACAACTGGTGTCTGGGCTTACAATCCTGCCAGTATACCCCACGTGAGAAGTTCCGTCTTAAAAGCATCATGGGCCCCCTAGCAAAGTGTTTTTTTCTGCGGCCTCCTACCAGGCTACTACTTTACCGCACACCAACTCCTGCCATATATCGCCATACGGAAATTTTCAAGCAGTGAAATCGGGTGGGAAAAGAAGGCGCATCCCACGGTCATCACATTAGACCAACAACCAAGGGCGTAGCGAGGGGGGGGGGGGACTTAGGGGTCTGGTCCCCCCCCCCCCCCCGAAATGTGAGAAAATGACCGAAAAAAGGGGAAAAGATGGCCAAATCCATTGTTCTGTCACTTTGATCCCCCCCCCACACGAACGAAATTTCTGGCTACGCCCCTGCCAACAACGTCTATAGCAGACGGCCTACGCGCGAATCTCTTGACGTCACTGAAGAAAGTCATCTCACCTGTAGCCATTGGATATAGCAAGCCGACGCATGTACCATCTTTTCCTTTTTTGTAGTATATCCAATGGCTATAGGTGAGATGACCTATAGTGACTTCACGAGTTTCGCGTGGAGGACTTTCTCGATAGACGGGATTGCCTAGGTTCGGTAGGTAAAGATTTGGAAGCCTAGTTCTAGAAAATCAATACTGTATTATTAATTAGAAGAAAATACTGATTTGTATACCTGTTCAAATGTTGCATCTTCATTCTCCATCATGAACTTTTCTGGAAAGAAAATGAAATAAAATCTTTTGTACAAATGTAATTTAATGAAAATAATATCAGTCTATAGCACATCACTGAGACTTCTTACAATGAAATTTTGATTTGGACTTTGAGCTTTCCATGGATCATAAGACCGAATGGGACAGTGATTCTCAACTAACTAGGTTCCATAGGTTTTTTTGGAAGCTTTTATGGCCATTGAATTTGGATAAGACAACTAATTATTCTATATTATTTTAGATGCTGAATAATATTCTGTAAAGGGATCTATGGCCTTCATCTTATTGGTAAAGTTTGGTACAATTCGAAATAAAAGGATAAAGAAGCCTTTCAATATGGAAAATTCAGATTGATAAAACATAAACAGGGGCACTGTAGCTAGATGCACTAAAAGCCGCAACACATTACTCTGACGTGAAATGATTATCACGTCATGTCAGAGACGTTGTGAATTTCTCCGAATCAGAATTCATGACATGAAATCATATCACGTCAATACAGTGTGTTTCGGCCTTAAAGGTGACTGAGTGAAATGAAGAGGACGAAGCGGGGAATTCATTCAAGAAAGAAATCGTGATTGCATATATGATTCTATTTTGAAAAGCTTTTCTAGCAAAATTATTTTAATGTGACCTCTCTGCTAGATATTATGATTTGAAAGAAATGATAATTTCATTGTGAATGCTATACACTGGATCTCACTTATAACTCCTTTCCAAAAAAGACCATCATTATTCTAGTTATAATCACGAAAACACTTTAAATGGGAAATCTCGATGAGCATTAATATGATTGGAACCACAACAATAAGTAATAGTAAGTGGGGAAACGTTATAAACAGGATCTACTGAAGATACTTTCACAAGAAAAACTCTTACAGCTATAAAGGCCACATTAAGTCTACTAAGGTGACCACCAGAAAAAAAGTAATTAAAAAGTTGTTCATATCAATACTAGAACAACAAATACTGTCCAAAATGAGTTTCAGTCGAAGAAAAATATCTAAACGGCATCAAGCACATAATTTTTTTTCAATATTTATGACTTATATTTATTGAAATAATGAACTATTCACACATTATTTTTCGGGCAACTGCAAATTTTCTCATATGTCGAAATTTTGGTTTTCAGGTGAGCGCGGAAAACAAGCCACTGTACTAGTACTCTCTTATCCAATTATCTCTGTACTGTTCCTCTCCATTCTTATTTCTTTTCTTTCTCTTCTTTCCTTCCTTTTTTAAAAGTGGAACAAGGCTACCACATTTATTGCCGAAACGTCTAATACAGATTATTCAAATTTATCGGCAACAACTTGTACGCGAAAGGGTAGAATTTTGCGCAATAATAAATTCATGTGTTTTAATCCATTCCCCTAATTTTTTTTTGTTTAAATTATAACTTTATACCTTAGTAGTGTCCAAACATATTGCTAGATGGCCGTATTAATTTGAAAACAATTTTCGTGTTACTAAGAAATTCCAAGAGAAATTTAAATTCATGTTTATTATAGGGTTGCCCAACATCCTTATTTTGTGGGTTCCGTATTTTATTTTTTTCTTTTTAAGGGGAAATATTGCCAGATGAAACTAAAACCATATTCATCATTTGACTTACAAAAAAAACACTTGGTAGTTACTTGTTTAATTCGGTTTTACAAACGATGGCGCCACTATACTCAATATAAGTGAGGTTTTTCAACCAAACTGCAACTGCTATTTCCATTTTTTCCGGCCTTTCACCATCACACAATGATGGTTTAAGGACGGTGCAGGCCCCGGTAGTAGGGTTACTAGATTCGAAAACTGAGAAAGGAGGGCGCCTGCGCGATAACACTTTATGGCATCATTTTCTCTAATTTTTTCAACAGATGGGGCCATTTTTCTTCGAAAAAAAAGGAAATCGCCACCACAATCATTCTAGCCTGGGCCCCCGGTGGGGGCCATGATGATGGCTATATGTTATATTCTGGGAAAGCACTATAAACCGCGGAATAAAGAGAAGAATGAACATAATTCACCCAGAAATTATGACAAAATAGGCATTTTGCAAATGACACATATCAGAATCAAACTTCTGATTCTACCAAAAATGACGAAAAAAGATCGAACCGAACAGATATTTTTTACATTAAATTGAAGAAACCTCAAGAACTCCTAAAATAGGAATTAACCAAATTCGCCTGTATTTAAATATTTTTATACCACTTCCATATGCTACGTGTTGGGCATTCCGGAGAAAAAAAAGGTTTTTTTTAACTTCTGTAAATTTACTAATTGTGTGAATGTTCCCCTTTTGAAAATAAGTGCTCTTTTTGTTCTAAGTGACGCCATCTTTTTCTTAAACATATAGCGTCGAACAAGGGCGTAGGCAGGGGGACCGGTCTCCCCCCCCCCCCCCGAAATGTTTGTGACTTTTTCCTACAGTTTTAAATGTTCTTTTCAACTGGTTTGTTTTTTTTTTTAAATCGATTGGAGACTACGTTCACCAGAAAGAAAGACTTTCTTCTTTATTTCCGAAGCCGAAGTATATGCATCGAAGTCAAACGTTTCGGACAATAAAAAAAACGCGCCGGCTAGCTCCAACTGTACTTTGCGTAAGCATCATCCAAACCCCCTGCCCCCTGTCATCAAAAGTCAGCAAATCGGAAACCCCCCCCCCCATCGTTGCTGACGTAATACTTGACCCCTAAGAGCCACACCAAAAAAGTTCAGATTTTGTTAATTTTAATTTTTTCAATGATGGCTACATGTTATATTCCGGAAAATCGCTTGGTAAACAGCAGAATACAGAAACGAATGATAAAAATTTACCCAGAAATTATGAGAAAATAGGCATTTTTTTTTCAAATGACATCAGTATCAAAATTCTAATAATGCCAAAAATGACGAAAAACATCGAACCAAACAGATCTTTTTTTACATTTAAATTAAAGAAAACTCAAGAGGAACTCCTAAATTAGGAATTAACCAAGTTCGCCTGTATTTAAATATTTTTACATCATTTCGGTATGCACGTGTTGGGCTATTCCCCACTTTTGTAAAACAGCCCATTCTCTCCGGAGAAAAAAGGTTTTTTAACTTCTACTGTAAATTTAGTAATTGTGGAAATGTTCCCTTTTGAAAATAAGTGTTCTTTTTTTGTTCTATAGTGACGCTATCTTTTTCTTAAACATATACCGTCGAATCCCGTTATAACGAACCCCAAGAAACCAGAGAAATCACTTCGTTATAAAGGAATTCCCGGTTTTTGCGTTGTTCATAATCTTAACTCGGAATCAGAAAAGTGTTCGTTAAAACGAGATTTTTGCTATCACGGTATTCGTTAAAACAGGATTCAACTGTACAATTATTCAAGTGACTTTGCTAAGCGTGGGAGCGTAGGCTTTCTCATTTCTACATCTCGGAATCTTATAACCCTAAATAATGATAGCATTAAAATTCACACACCGACTGGAAAAAAACAACTTGTACTTGAAAAATTATTAGAAAAAAATAATTTTTTTAAATTAAAATTTTTTTAATTTTTTCCCAAATAAAACATCATTTTTGAAAAGGTTGAATAATATATGAATATCTTACCCATTCTTTGATATTCCGAACTATTGACGCACCACATCTTCGTTGAGAATTTCTTCGTAACGTCACAGGGTCACGGCTTTCCTCTCAAAATGTCAAACACCAATTTTAGCTTTGAAAAATATATTGTGTACACTATAGAAACTCATAAATGAAAACCTTGATTGCATAACAATAAGTGTGTATTCATAAAAAACATTAACCTAATTTACAACTGCAAGTCTGCAAACCCTGCAGCCAGACTCCCATGCCAAGGTCCAAAGATCTAGGCCTATGGTTGGATATCTTTGGCTTGCCGTCAAACCAATATTTTCCACGGCATATCTAAATTATGTTTATAGAGCAGAAAAAAATAATAGAGATATTCGCACTGGCTTTTGGGATCAGATATTATCCTGATAGATATTATCCTGATAGATATTATCCTGATTATCCTTAGAGATTATCCTGTCAGTATACACCATATGAAGAGTTTCGTCTTAAGAGCGGCATGTGCTTCCAGGAAAGTGTTTTTTTCCTTCTCCCACCAGGCTATAAATGCCTACCTACCAATTTCAATGATTACTCTCGAAATTTTTAATTAGATCTAATTTTCATATTAGAGCCCCCTCCTCTCTGCACTAGAGGCCGTGAACGGGTGGACCCACGCGTTAACATGGCGCTACATGTGGGATCCATAAACTCACCATAATTAATTTAGAACTAGCACGAATTTATATGCCGAGCATAATAATGATTTATTTATTTCCAAATACTTTGATTCTTGGAGGTGAAATATTGAAAAATATTTCAGCTGAAAAAGGTTATCGACAATGACTACTAGAACATACGCAGGACCTATCCTCGGGAAAATGGGAGAGGCACACTGGTTGATTGGAAGTTTGGGGGCGGGGACATGTGGAATCTTTTCCAGAAAAATAATTTTGAGTTTCTTCAGAAACGCATTTTATTTTGACATAAATTAATAAACAGTGGCGTCGGAGTCGGGAGCACCCACAGTACCCCCAGTTATTTATAGAGGACCGTAACTAGGATTTTTATGTCGTCCCCAAAACTTCCAAATTTGATAATTTTATAACTGTGTTCTATGTTCCCACCTAAAACTGTGCCACCATCTAAATTTTCCCCCCCGGGGCAGTTGTCGCCCCCCCCCCCCCCCCGCGCGCCAGCCCCGACGCTATGGCATGGTTCTGAGCACCCAGAATAGACTCAGAAATCAAACGTAATGATCAAGGAGAGTACCCACAAGTTCAAAATATTTCCGATGCCCCTGTATGATGTGAACAGAGAGAGAGAATTCAAAGATTAATGTCAATATTATATTATTTTTTAATAAAAATTATTTTCCATTTTCGATTATCTCCAAGGAAAAGCCATGGGCTTCTTATTCCCCCCCCCCCTCCACCCATAAGTGGATACATTAGTTCAGTGAAAACATTTTATTACAGTGAAACCTCGCTACAACGATACTCGATATAACGGCAAATCCCTTTAGAACGATATTTTTTCAAATCTTGTCTAGAATTTCCTAGTCTAATGTTTAGCTCCTCTCGGCACAACAATATCCTTTACTATGATAAATCTTTCTATAACGATATTTTTTGAAGTTTTTAAAAACCACTACAATATTTTTTAATAATTTCCTCAAAATCCTTTTGAATTTGATTTTAACTTCGTCACTTTTGGTTTTCCTGAATGAGTGTTATTACATTGGTATTTTGCACTACAGAATCACCGGAAGCTTTTAAGAAGTAATTAACATTCCTACTTTCTGTGTATGACAAGACAGTGCAACGCGATAAACAACTTTACGCGTTGCACTGTCTTGTCATACACAGAGAGCACAATGCCTAACTAAATTTTATTAATCAACTAATCAATTACAATTTTTTACTGCAAATAAATACATAAAAGGGCATTTTCTTGTGATATTAACAATGCCCATTTAGAAAGATTACAACAATAGCATAAATTTGATGACATGTAATGATAGTGTTGCCTCCAGGGCCGTAACTAGGCTGGGGCAACCGGGGCACTGCCCCAGGCCGAATGGGGGCCCCAAAAAAATTTACCGTTATGTTGGATAATAATAACCCTTTCAAGAAGGGTCCCAAGGAAAAGTCTGCCCCAGGACCCCGAAAAGACACACTACGGCCCTGGTTGCCTCGCGATATAACGATAATCCCTTCACAACAATATTTTTTCTTGGTCCGCAGAGTATCGTTATATCGAGGTTTCACTGTATTAGTATAGGCAGGAAGGTAGACACGGAAATTTGTTCCCCCGATCACTATACACATCCTCGGTGATCCGTCCGTCCGTCCCCCGTTCGAGGAGCTTGTATCTATTCGCTTACGCCCCCCCCCCCCATATGGGGGATATAGGGAAGGGGCGATCGTCTCCTCCCCTCCTCTCCCAATCAGTGGACAATTGTACACTGAAGTGTCATGGGATACCTCTTAATATTACTGCACTTCACCGGGTAAAAGGAGGTCCCACACGATATTAAGAGGTATCCCATGACTTCAGTGCTGAAGTGCCAAAAGTCATAGGATCCCTCTTAATATCGTGTGGGACCACCTCTTACCCGGTGAAGTGCAGCAATATTAGAGGTATCCCGTGACTTTTTTGGCACTTCAGAGTGTATATGCCGCCCCCTCCCCCTCGTAACTAATCACGTAATCACCTATTATATGTATAACTACATGGTTTTAAAGTTTAAAAATAGTTTTATAGAGGGCAGCACAAGTTGATTCAATAATATAGTATAATTCTATGAATGAAATGACCCATTTTTTCATAAATGCCGCGCTGTGTGGAACTTCATGTTTAACAGATTCCAAAAACTAATCTCTTAATTTTATGCACAAATATTAGGTGGAATTATGTACGCAACTAGCTTTAATGCATTATTCTAGATTTTGTTTTACTTTCCTCTCGTTGTAGACCAGAACATGAGACCAATAAATATGATGACCATATTTCATAAAGACAAATGCGGTAAAAAATGGGACAGTTTCATAAAACGACGAGGAGGGGCTTAAAAAATGATAAAATAATGTGAAACTCCGAAAATTAGGCGTGTGATTTGCCCTCCTCCTCCCTTCTCCAAAATCAAAGTTTGTCAGTGGTAAGAGAGTATATTTTTGTTGCATACTGAAGGACGAGGTATGGGCCTGATCCTTTCGCTCCCAAACTATAGGAGGCAATATTGCCACCAGAAAAACACAGGTCCCAGCCAACTGTTAAACATCAAAATACTAGTAGTAGAACAATTGGTGGGACTGTAGCTGCAGCGGAGCCCCGAGAAAATAAGCATTTGGATCTATATTTAGGACATGGTTATACTCATGTAGCCGTTTGGAAATGGATTTAAACTAGTGTTTCCCAACCTTTTCTAGACCAGGACCCCCCCCCCATGGGTGGAGATACGGGGGGACGTAGGGGGGGTGCATTGCCCCTCCAGAGTCAGAGGTGAAGTCGACTGATCTATAGATGAATTGACATCATCATCGTGCTCCCCAGCAATAATGACCGTGTCCCCCAGACTTCCAAGTCTATCTCCGCCTATGCCCCCACATCCTGGAGCGGGGCCCTAGGCTGGTTTTTTTGCGGGCCCCAAGGCTAGAGCCCTGCCTGAAATGAAAGGTAATAATTTACTTAATAGTTAAAAACAATGATTCTTCAACCAGGGGTCCTTGGAGTGACTTCAGAGGTCTGTGAGCTTGGATGAGAAAGCAATTAACTCACTGAACAGAGAAGGTAGGCTTTCACGGCCGGTGTTTATAAAAGTATCCGTACTTTTCGGGGTGTCGTGCCGTGTTCGAGGCTTTTTATCAGCACATGTTTCATGCACTACTGCAATGGACATCATCGTCGTCGGCAAGCAAGGAGATGAAACAACGTCTTCAGAAGACCATCGTCTATCGATGTCACCGATACGGCTCTTGTTCCACGTCACGACGACGATACAGATTTCCTGGCGCTTCGGCCAGTAGATCACGCTCTTCAGAGGAGATTGTTTCGACTCCTTGCTCACTGTTATTTGCATCGATGATGTCCACCACGGTAGGGTGAAACGTGTACTGATATAAAAAGCCTCGAACACAGCATGACAGCCAGAAAAGTATGGATACTTTTAATCATTGTTTTCACACTGCAACATACAGAATATTATTTTGTAAAGGGGTCTGTGGCCTTCTTCATTTTATTTGCATGAGGGGGGAGGGGAGTACGAGGACTTCATCTTACTGGCACAAATTATCCATGAAACACAAAACGTTTAGAACTCCTGGTCAAACTTCCTTCCAAAAAAGCATTGAAAGAAATAAGTCATCAAGAAATTGTTAACAAAAAATTTTTTAACTAATATAAAAATGGGGAATTCTGAAAAGGTCTTTATGTCATTCTCAAATTGCCCCCCTTGAAAAATCAAGTTGCCCAATCAGTGGAGGATTAAAGTCGGTCAGGGCACCGAGCGCAAAAGAAAATATTGGGCCCCCCTAAATTAGGAAAAAGTATGAAGTTTGTGTTTTTCGGGGCCCCGGACGCACTTGGTGCACCCACCGTTAAATCCGCTTCTGGCCCCACGTTGGGAATCACCGATCTAAACTATAGGTTTCGAACCAGTAGGTCCTGTTAGCAGAAAATGACCGTTACATTTAATCTGACCATATTCTTCGAGAGAAATACGAGGCATTGGGATTCCAAATACGGGAAAATACGGGACATCGCGAATTATCTCCAAAAACGACGCCAAAACCAAAGTTGCCAAATATTGTTGAAATTGCGAAAAATCACAATGGCGGGAAATGATGCATTACTGCAAATTGCAGTGGATTAAAATGTATTAAACGAAAAAAAAACGTTCACCAAGGCAAATGTGAGAGATTAATATTCTCATAACAGTTGTAATTATCATAAAATAATTTATGAGTTGAAGAATAATGTTAATCTTTGATTTCAATAGAGAATAAAAATTCAAGTAGGCTTCGTGTAAAATACGGGAAAAACCGGGACACTTTCACCAAAAAGTTGGGACGGCGAAAAAAACAGAAAATACCGGGACTGTCCCGGGGAAAACGGGACGTATGGTCACCTTAGTTACATTAGTAACAAAAGTGGAGTTGCACTTTTCAGTATTATAGCGCCATCTGTCGGCATTTTTATTTTTTAAATATGGAAAAATTGAAATTTCTCGTTATTTATGTTATGATTTCCTTCTGGTTAAGCTTATCAAAATTACTTTTTAATAGTGACACAGTTGAAATAACATTTTAAAGCTGGATCTTTTTTTGTGTGAACATTTTCTAGAAAACCGTATTTATTCATTAGCATTCAAAATGCATCTGTGGCTGATCGTGAGTTCGACAAACGCACCTTGTTTGTGTGACAAAACTTTTTTTCATGTGTAAAGTGTGAGTGACATGAGACGTCACATCGGAAATGTTCACTGCAAGGAACGAATCCAAAACTATCAGCACACATAGCTGCGATTGCCTGTGGTAAACAATACGGTCAAAATTACATAAATTAGAATTTACAGGAAGTTAAAATGCTGTTGAAAGCGATAATTCTATTTTACACAACCATTACCGTCTACTGACGTTAACACAACCTAGTCGCGTCAGTAGGTGTCCCCATGCAATCAATCAAAATTTTAGCAGGGTTTTTCGCTGCAGTAAGGCCCTCTACCTGAGGCTGGTAGAAATTGTCTACATGAAAAGGGGGGGGGAATGATCACGTTGAACTGCTCCCAGACATTAAGAGCAAAATTTTAAAAAATGAATGATTCAGACAGAATGGAAAGGAAAAGTATAGGGTTTCTTCAGCTTCACATGGCAACGATGCAACACTTAAAAAGATGGGGCCCCTCTAATAAAAAAAAATTATAGTTTAGTAATGATAGAACACACACACACACAGAAAGAAAGAAAAAAGGTAATCCAAACTATATATGAAGCCAAAATAAATTTTTGAATCAAGCAAGAAATAATGATGGGAGAAAGAGAAATCAATCGGACCACTCTAAAATGTATTTATTTGAAAAATAATTGATGAGAGAAGATATTGTTGCAATTATTTTGATAGAAAGAACATTGAAAAAGAAATAAGCAGTTTCTTCTGTTGGACAATGGTAACAGTTGGGGCTGTTTTTTGATAGTGGATAAGAACTTGTTGAGAGCAGCTTATTCACACACGAGTTTGTAAAGGTTTTCTATTTTTCTAGAGGACATCTTTCTAGAGATTTTATCAACAAAATTGAGGTGGATAAGCAGCTTGAATTTGATTCAGCCAAGTTGTTTTCAGAATGCTGCTGGTTCTGGCTTTGCACAATCTTCCATGACGAAACCTGCTGGAGTCGTCAGTGGAGCAGAAGTAGCTAAATTGGGAACTGCTTTATCAGTTACTTTCATTGAGAGAGATGTTGACATGATCTGTGTGTGGAACCCATATACGAGTCAACAAGTTGATGTGGTTACAAATGTGAGTGAAGAAGTTAGTTATAGAGTAATAAGATGGCAGAATGTGAGTGGATGCTAATATTTTTCAGAGCGAGGAGAACTGCTTTAAAGTCTGAAAGGAGAGAATTGTGATGTTTGGGTTGTTCTGGATGTTGTGACAATTGAGGCCATAGGCAATTGCGAGAGCTTTGGCAGAGAATACAGATGCATTAGGATGTGTAGTGCAGATTTTTGTGATAATAGCTTGGAGGGAAAACGCCAAGAGTTTTATGATTGACATATATTTTGAGATATCAAAGCAAAAAAATGTTATAGTTCACAAATTCGAAATATTTGTTGAAAAGAACTGAAAAGAGGTTGCTTTTGCAAGTTTTTGGAATTCCGAAAAATTCATTTGAATAAAACACTGTCCACAGGCCAGAGAGGAGCCTTGTACATGTGTGAGATAAATGAGTCAAGATTTGAGAAAGTAAAAGAGTTGGCACATCTCTCTAGTTTTCCAGAGAGCAGTATGTCCAAAATCAGAAAAATGATTCATAGTTGGCAGGAAATTTTTTTAGGATAGTGAGCTAACTGCATTGATAAGAGACATAGAGATTCTGTTGATAATGATGTTTTCCAATGATTGGATTTGAAGGAGGGATCTCATCTTGATGACAGAGGTGCTTTTGGGAAGACAGAATGGAGCAGATAGCTGTGAATGGTATATGGGACCCGGAGAAGGAATTTTGAACAGTTTGCCCAAGCAATTGCTCCATATCCCAAGATATTTGAAATAAGTCCCCCCCATGCATTTGTTATTTGGTAAGCTCATTTCTGTGTTTGACACATGCACGTGGAAAAGATATGCTCCTGGATTGTCCAAACTGGTTGCTGTCTTGCACTAAAAGAAAACATGCTCTGAAAACAAGCTCTCTCTCTCTCTCTTTTTTCAATGTTTTATTAGATGATGTTGCATTTTACAAGAAGTGATTCAAACATTTTGAGAAAGAGAAGCAGAGGTACATCAGGAAAAAAATTGAGGTGGATACAAGTTAAAATCAGGCTCAATTGACAGTAATTCTGATGATTGGTGTTAAAATTCAGCCCATGACTCTGTGTTAGCATGTGCATCTATGTCAACAAAAATGTTTGTTAGCCGAGGCAGAAAAATATCACTATAAAAGCAACTGAGATCATTTAATTCCCATATAAGTCCCATGCATAAAGAATTGGCCCCATTAGAAGTGGAATTTTCAAGCTCAACAGTAATATGGTAACCTTGTAGAATAAAATTTCCCTCAAAATTTTCCCATTTAGGTAAATTTTTCTCACACATTATAACAAATGTACTACCATCTAGCAATGAAAATACGTAGTCAAGTATTGAACACTAGAAAAATATTTCTAATTTTTTTACTAATAAATTCTTTTTTTTGATGAACTCTTAAAGTTCCAATGCTCAGAAATTTACCACATGGACCAATTTTGGCCAATTTATCTCACGAATATGGGAACATCCCGCACAAGTTACCATCGTTGATGCTCTGTAAAAAACCCTTTAGTAATAAAAACATTCTTCAACACTGAATCTGAGCATAATATCCTGATTGAAATCGAAACACTGTCATTCCCTTTGGAAGCACATAGAAGCCAAAACCACATTCTATTATAGATCTGTTCATGGAAGTGTGCAGTTAGGGAGTGGTGCGGTCATGGCCTCCACATGCTAGTGCCGGGCTCCCATCAGTACCCCCACCCCTACTCGCCATCCTTGATTACTTTTCAGGAAGAGAAGATAATATAATAATATATTTAAATAAAATAAAAAATAGTTTACATCCTGTAAAAAACCGTCTGACAAAGCGATTTTTTCTTAAGATATAAAACTTCTGTAACTCATTTGAATTTCATCATATTTTGAATACTCAATTACTATTATTTTCTAGTATTCAAATCAGAAAAGGAACGGTTCTCTCTTAAAAATTAGAAATAAGTTCATTCATCAATCTATATAAATTGGTTTTTGGTTGGATGATGATTTTTGTTCGGCTAAAACACATGAAATCAATAGGCTTTCTGGATATTATGCCAAGGTGAACAGGAAAAAAGTGTTTCTTTCCACTGGGAATCAAACCCAGGACCTCTTGTTTACCGGGCAAGCTTGACTGTTTTGTTTGCTTGGTTTTCTGTGTTTGTCTGTTCTATACAAATTAACAATTTTAGACCGCTTTCCCTTAGAAAATGGAACCCCTTCCTTAGGAAGGAAAAACATGCTAAAACCCCCTCCTTGAAAAATTCCTATGTACACTACTGAGTCTCTGAAAATTCTATTGTATATGATATTTACTCAGTTTGTGTCACATGGTACATTTTATAACATTAAATCTTTATATGATTATGTGATTTGCACATAATTCGGATATATAGTTTCCACCATAGGTGGAGATAAACTTGAAAGTCTGGGGATCACAATGACAATTGCTAGGGGGAAGAGGGCATGATGATTATGATGTCAATTCACATATATAAGCATATACATTAGATCAGTAGGTGGCACTTTTGACGCTGGGGGGGGGGTGGCCGGATGCTCCCCGTTTCTCCGCTCGTGGTTTCCCCTCAGAGACTTATGAATCGTAAGTTGTAATCGTGGTCCACAGTCGGTATTCAATGCCAAAGTTTCTCGATTTAATGATAATACCTCTACAATATGTTTTCTTGGTCCACATAATAGCATAATATAATAACTTCACTGTAGTTTTATCATGAATGTAAGTACCAAATTCATCCTTAGTTTCTCTCATATCACTGTAGTTTCATTACTCATCAAGCCAGTATACTCATACTACACTGTATGAAATTACTGTAGATCAGTGGTTCCCAAAGTGTGGGTCACAACCCTCTTAGGTGGTTGAGTTTAACAACGAGTGAGGGGTCGCGAGAGATGTTTTGAAATGAAAATCTCCAAACAAAAATATTATTTTTCACAATGTAAGTAAAAAAAAAATATGTCTTATTTAATATATTAATTTTATTTATTAGTTAAAAAATTTATTAGTTAATTATTGAAATATACATTATTTAGTTACCTCAACTCAAACTAAATAAATGAATGCCTCAACACAGCTGAACAGCTATTTACCATTAGAATTAAATTTTAAAGTTTTCAGGTTTTTGAAACGTAGTTTGTCGATGTAGTTTTTGTCTTTCAATGTTTTGTTCGCAAGGGTGGCGAACATTTTCAAGACTTCCAGACCAGACCAGACTCGAAATTTTCCGATGGTGACTGGCCCTTAAAGTGGGCCATTAGCCAACAAAAAGACTGGGGCCCCTTGGGGACCCCCGGTGAAGAGAAGGACAAGTGAGTAATGTATGTGTAGCTGTGTAAGTGCATGTATGAGGAGGGAAAATTTGGGAATAAATCCTCTTTTTTAAAAAAAAATTAATGGTCACTTAAATGGTCTGTCGGTTATTAATTTAAAAATTTAATGTCGGTGAAATGCCGCCACTGCCTTACGTTTTTAGTATTATTATTATTAGCTTCGCTTGTGAAGAAGCCCGGTCGGACAACGCTTTGATGTTGGCCTGCGCGTCTGGGATTGGCTTAGACGCCTCCTTGATTCCGTATTGGCTGGAATCTGTAAATAAAACATAGTATGCATAAAAATATTAGTGGCAAGGAGTGGGAAAAAAAGAGATAGTGTTAATACGATTATGTTTTCAAAGTCAAGAAAAGATAGTATTTTCGATGACAAGAGAGTTTAAAGCACGATTTTTTTTTTTTTCACAAGATTTTTTCTAAGTTTTTTTGAAGATTTTTTTTTTTTTTGACAGAAAAAAGGAGTGGAAAGGAAAGAGAAAAAAGAATAGTATACTTCCGATTATATGGTGAAAAAGATTTTTTCGATTTTTTGACGAGGCTTAGGTTTCCGAGATGAATTTTCAAGACTTACGTAAAAAGGCTACTACTTATGCCTTCTCCCTGCTTCAGTTGCACTGCTTCATAGGGATTGATCCATTGAGCCAGGTTTTTCCCATTGGCCGAAGTTGTTCCTAAGGGCTCTGGATAATACTTAGGTTTCAGTCTCATCATTTTTAAGATGGGAACCAAGCACTGTTGATTTTCATCCCTCCCTTCTTTTCTGTTGAAGCAGTTCTTGTGCTTCTGAATCTCTATGGAAACCAAGCAGATCCACACTGCTTGGTTTTCCCATCTTAGAAATGATGAGATTGAAACCCAAGTATTTATTATTCAGAGCCCTTAGGAACAACTTCAGCCAATGGGGAAAATCTGGCTCAAGAAACCAATCCGGACAAAGCAGTGCAACTCAACCAGAGAGAAGGCATAAGTAGTAGCCTTTTTACGTAATTCTTGACAATGTTTGCCACCTGTGCAAACGAAACGTCGAAAGATGAAAACTGTACATCACGTCGGCCACAAAACCCAAAAACTTTAAAATTGAATTCTAATTTACATGATGGCCACGAAAGTCTTGTTTGTTTCAACTATTTACCATTTTACATAAATCATATAATGTTATTTTATCAAATTCTACATATAAAAGTCCATAGATTGAGTCAATATTTTTATCGGGGGGGGGGGGAGGGAGAGAGATTCAGAAGGAATCAACCAATTTTAAAATATTTTTAAAAATTAAAAACACAGAATGATAAGTAATATGTGAATGAATAAGGAAAATGTCTACATTTTTTTTTTACGAACAATTAATAATGCTAGTGCGTTGTTTATGAAGCTCTTTTGATGAAGATGTAAAATCATTGAAAATATTGGGAGATCTTAAAATATCGGAAAGAGGGGGGGGGGCGGGGATTAAAATTATTAAGAGGAGTATGCTGGGTGCTTGCTATAATAGAAAATACTCCTGTAGTTGAAAAATAATTTTAATAATAAAGCAAGGGTGTGTGTGGCCTGCCACAACCATGAAAATGTTATGAATATTCAATAATATAAATCAGCTAAAGTTCTCTGTACAAAAAGAACCTTGAAATATTCTTCCACTGGGCCCTGCCCAGGGCCATAACTAGGATTTTTGCTGCCGGCAAACATTATTTTGCCGCCTCTACAACTTTAAAATTTGATAATTTTACTGTGGTTTTGTTTCCACCTAAAATTGCTGCCCCTAAATTTTGCTGCCAGGGGCAGTTGCCCCCTCCTGCCATCCTCTAGTTCCGGCCTTGGCCCAGCATTTGGTAATGGTAACCCTGAGATAGGTTACCCCTCTGCACCATTACACCACGCAAGATAGGCATTCAGTACTAAGTTGCGGCTCTGTTAATGACACACTCCACACGATTCAAAGCTTCCTTAAACAAATTCCCCAAACTTATTTACTCTCTATGGAGAATATATAATGAGAGAATTAGAAGCAGGTGTTAAAATTAGAGGAAGAGTGATCAACAACCTTAGATATGCTGATGACACAACTCTGATGGATGAATCTCAAGAGGACCTGAAGAACATTATATCAAGAGTAAAAACAAAAAGTGAGAAGCTTGGACTTTACCTAAATATGAAAAAAACAAAAATCATGACTACAGCAGATATTCAGTTTTCAACTAGATGGTGAAAGTTTTGAGATTATGGACAGATTTGATTTCCTAGGATCAAGAATTGTAAAAGAGAGAACTTGCACAGAAGAAATAAAAAGACGAGTAGTTCTGGGTAAAACAGCCATTAGAAAGCTTAATATAATAATGAAAGACAAAGATGTCTGAATGAAAACAAAAATTAGAATTATAAATGTGTTGGTTTTTCCTGTCTTTATGTATGAATGTGAGAGCTGGACACTACGGAAAGCAGATAAGAAAATAATTGATTCCTTCGAACTTTGGTGCTAGAGGAGAATGCTGAGGATTCCATGGACAGCTAAAAGGACTAACAAATTGGTTATCAAAGAAGTCAAGGTTGACTATTTGCTAGATGCAACAGTCATTAAACAGAAACTTTCTTACTTTGGTCATATAATGCATACAGAAGGCTCACTAGAAAAAATGGTAATGCTTGGAAGCCCCAAAGCAGAATGTTCTGCGACGTACGTCGCAGAACAATTAGCACTACTGCAGAACAATTTGGAAGAATTTTACGAAAAAGTGCAAAAAAACATTATACAAATATGCCACAACAGGCAAAATGGCCAACGAGGTGGCTGATAAAAAGATGCCCATAAAAATATGGATGTCATATATTTAAAAAAAAAAAACAGCAACCCAATTAAAAATGCAATTAACATGTATGGGGATTTTTACCGCAGAACATTTCCAGTCAGCTGAGGGCTCGTCACAGAACAGTGCTAAACATTCTGCTTTGGGGGGAAGAATGGAGGAAAAGGCAGACCAAGCACCAGATGGATGGAATATGTGTTGCAAAGCACTGAAATGAAGCTAGCACAACTGAGACATGCTGTGAATGACAGACCAGCTTGGAGAGCCATGATCTATGGAGTCAACAGGAGTCGATCGACTCAATGGTTCCTAACAACACATATCTATAACTCTTTTGGAATAATGTTTCGTTTGTTTTTGGCACTTGATATAAATTATTTAATCTAGACGAACCTCTGCTTTGTTTTCTAACCATTTATTGTTTAAAAATGAATATTTTATTAGCCTATAAATGTAGTTTTACCTTATAGTTAGAGCTTATGACATTCTATGTTTTGTGATGTTTATTGTAGTGTTTGTTATTTGGGATCTTATTTTATTATATATATTATCTAGCTTTTGTATATTTGTTTGATATGCACCTCCCCAAGCAGTTATTCCATATGTTACTATTGATTATATCCAAGCATAAAATAAATCTTTTATAAAAAATTGCTGCATGCATTCTTAATTTTTTATTATTTTTTCACACTGTTCCATTTTAAATCAACTTGTATTATTATTCCTAGGTATTCGTGAACGCTTTCAATTTCTTGACAGTTACATTGTAAAATATGGTGACGTGAACAATGATCATGAATTTTTATACTTAAATTTGTCAACCTGTTTATATTTCTTGTTTTAAGCAGATGTATTTAGTTTTTGTATGTTTAGTTTTAATTTATTTTTCTTAAGCCAGGTACTGATTTTGACTAGGTCTTCTTCAACATACAGTATAGTTATGTCTGCGAATGAGACTAATTTACAATTTATATGAAGTTTGAATATATCATTTATATGTAAATGAGGTACAATATTGGTCCAAAAACAGATCCCTGGGGGACACCTTTTTTTACTTTTAAGAATGTACTTATTCTTCACCTATTACAACTGCTTGTTTCCTATTAAAGTAATATGTTTCAAACTAGCTCAATATGTTTCCACGTATACCAGCTGATGACAATTTTCCTGTGAGTATCCCTAAATCTACCTAGTCAAAAGTTCTTTTTAAATCCAGAAAAATCGTTGTAGAATATTTATTACAGTTGAACCCAGTATTTTAAGTAATTGTTTAGCTCTAAGATGGCCATTTCTGTATTTTTACTTTTCTGAAACCCATATTGGCTAGGAGCTAAATAATGCTGATAATTAAGATAACCCACGAGCTGTTTTTATACACTTTTCTATTACTTTTGAAAAAATGGGAAGAATTGATATGGGTCTATAGTTTAGTAAGTTATCTGTCTCTCCTGATTTATAAATGGGATGTACTATAGCATACTTTAAATCACTGTAAATGAGTCCTTCAGTTATAGATGAGTTAATTAGGTATTTTATTACATCCACGTGATAATGGGCAATTATTTTCATCATCTTAGGGGTTATTAGGTCATGTCCACTTGCTTTATTCATCTTAATTCTGATATAATCTCATCAATTTCATAATCGTTAATTTCAAAGAAATACATAGAGTTGTTAGAATTAGTTATTGTTTGCTCGTTTTCACAATCACAGACTGTGCTTAATTCTATTTCTTCCAAGTTTCTTGTAATAAAGTCTTTGTTAAATTTCTTTGCTAAGTCTTTATGGTTATCAGAGATTGGAAGTATATTTAGCTTTGAAACTTAGAATTGAATTTTTATTCAGTATATTCTGATTAATACATTTCCATTGCACTTTTTGTTATTGCATTTCCTAAAAGTATCTCTAATATACTCCTGTTTTATTTTTCTAATATACTTTTTCTGTTCTTTATTGTATTCCTTGTACTCTTGCTCATATGAAATAATATTTGGGTACTTTTTTGCACATTTTTTCCTTATGATTTATTCTATTTATTATTTCTTTTGTGATCCAGTTTTTTTACTTTTTTTTTGGGTTTCATCTTAACTTGTTTTGTTCATAGATTAGTGTTTGATTATATGATATTCACGAATCGTTTGTATTTATTTCATACACATCTTTTTTCTAGAACCTAACAAAATTTATATTTTCAATGAATTTATTATAATTTATTATTCTTAAATGTTTGTTTTTATCATTTTCTTTTATATAAAGTTTATATATCCTAATACTGAATAGTGATCTGTTATCAGAGTTTTATATACTGTGAATTTTCCTACTGTATTTATTTTTGATCTATAGAATACGTGGTCTAATCATATTTTAGTTTCATTTGTTTCTCTTGTTATATTTTTGTGAAGGGGGACCAGTCCACATTTATTGTCATTACATTAAGATATTGAGAAGTTTTGTTATCACCATGTAAATTTATATTAATATCACCAACTATTAATGTGTGTGTGTGTTGTATTTTGCTTCAATTTCTATACATTTTGTTCTAATTCATCATTAAATTGTGAGATGGAATAAGAGTGTGAACAGTATAAGAGTAATATATGAATGCCATAATCAGGGAGGTATATACATAATTCTGCAGCAGTTGAAAAAAAATTTTTTGTACTGATTTGATATTTTTATTTATATACATTATTGCTCCTCCAGCTCTATTGTATGTTCTACTGTTTATATAGGAATGGTAATCTATTATTCCCTCGAGATTGTCCATTATAGTAATTAAATAATTCTTCACTTTCAATCCATATTTCACTTAAGCATACAATATTTATTGATTCACATTTAAAGTTCTAAGAAATACCACTAAACTGTCAAAATTTGCTCTTATACTTTGGATATTCAATGTAAGAGAAGTCAATTTTGTATTTGGTTCACAGGGACAGTTCATAAAATTTTTTACTTCACTAAAATGTCTTCCAGAGGTTGTTGTCCTGCATCGCAAGAAACTTCTCTGCATTCATTTGCACTGAAGCTTGCATCTAACTTTTATAAGTGGTCTTGATTGGTTATCCGGATTACTCTTGAAGTTTCATCCTTCCAGAGAAATATTTTGCCTTCCTTTGCCCACGCGAACTTGAAATCCAGTTTATTTTTCGTTCATCTTGCCAGGTGAAATCATTTCTTGTTTTCAATGGTTAGAGATGTTCATTGACATATATTCGGACATCTTGAAAGTTTGGGTTTATTTTATCTGCTGTAATGGTATTCTGACACTTAGCCTTTTGTATCCAGATTTGTTTTGATATTTCTCTATTGAATCTTACTATGATTGTTTTGGGTATATCGTCATTTCTTGTTGGAACTCTGTGAGCACCGCCAAAGCAGAATATGCAAAAATCTGTGACATACGTCACAGAACAATTAGCACTACTGCAGAACAATCTGGAAGAATTTTAAGAAAAAAGTGCAAAAAACACTATTATGGGGATTTTTACTGTAGAACATTTCTAGTCAGCTGAGGGCTCATTCCAGAACAATGCAAAACAGTCTGCTTTGGGGATGAACACTTTCAGTTTTAGTTTTTTCAGGTATTTCTAGTTGGTTTACTGCTTGAATAAATTCATGTATGTTCTCATTTGGACTATCTGATATTCCATTTATCTCGATGTTATTTCGTCTCTCTCATTTTGGTTTCTAATTCATTCATGTAATACTTCAAATTCCCTATTTCTTCTTTCATGTTTTTATTTTCCATCTTGAGTTCTGGATTTTCTTTGCTTATTTGTCGAACCATTTCTTTCAAGTTTTCTGCCTGCTTTGAAAAATCTTTCATACACTTTGAGTTGTATTCTATTGACTTTATAACCTCCTTTAATTCATTTTCCATTGCTTTTTGTCTATGAATAATTTTTTCTGTGACATGTTGGATAGTTTCCTTTACTTCCTGTTTAAAATTACATATAGTTTTTTCTATCCTGCAAAAATTGTCTTGCTGTTTATCATTCACCTCTGTGGCTCCTTCATCTTGTTTATTTTCACAGTTTTTACATGCATATTTGCTTTTCTTATCTTTCGCCATCCTCCTAAACACCAATTCGTTGTATCCAGAACAAACAGGAGTGTACACACAATACACAAGAAAATTCTGTCACATCTATTCCTTTGTCATTACATTTTCTGCAGTATGATTCATTCATCTCTGATTTTTTTCCCAATCAAAAAATCGTGTATTCAGTTCTTAGTTTGAAATTTTTTTCGTAGATGGTGACTCTGATTCTCCTATTTCTTTGTTGTCTAGTTATGTAGTTATACTTTATTAGTTTATTTTTATTACTTTTCAATTGTCATATTATTATATTATATGAACATAATTACTGTCCTCACAATCCTGCAGCTTCCAGCGCTGTTATTTTCGATAATCTGCTGATGAAACACTTAATTTATAAGTTTATTTTCAGAGCTCGGATACTGTCTGTTTGTAAACATTGATGGCATGTTGCCATTCATACTATGTTGAAAAGTTAAAATTGAACAAAAATATTAATTTTGAAAAGTGAATTTTTTAACAAAAATAAAAGTGTTCCCTTTTGAAAATAACCTCCTCATTTATGAATATAATATTAAACTATTTTTTTTTACTAAAACCAAGTTGAATGTTTTAAACTTGTTGAACGAATCAATGTATTGATCGATTCATGAAAGAGAATACAAATATTTTCAGCTGCTTCAATCTTTTTATATTATACAATCATATTTAATAGCTTTTTATACATTCTTATTTTGTGTCAGTTTTATGCAAATACAACACCACAACGGACAAAATGCCGAATGAGGTGGCTGAGAAAAAGATGTCCATAACAAATATGGATGTCATATATTTCTAAAATACTGTGACCCCCAATTAAAAATGCTGTTACGAAAACTAGAAACAATATATATATACGTGATAAAATAATATACAATGCCCATAAAGAATACTTATGGTTGTCTTATTCTAAGTATGGATAACTTCTTGATTTACCCCAACATGTTTATCATATTTCTTTTTAAATGTTTAAATTGTGATAGAGTTTACTACCCCTAGGATGTAAGCTATTCCATTTATCAACAACCCTATTAGAGAAAAATTCCCTGTGACACCATAACTTAGAATTATCCCTTACTAATCGATACTGCTATCCCCTTGTAAAAGCAGTCGATTGATGATGTATTAATAATTCATGGTCCATCCTATACATCCCATTGAGAATTTTGAACAACTTCAATCATATCTCCCCAACACCTGTATTCATCTCATGTAAACATATTAAAAAATGAAGTCTCTCTTCATAAAATGAGCCCTGTGTTTCAATAAGGACACCCATAGCTCTTCTCTGTACCCCTTCAACCAAGTTTATGTCTCTCTGTAGGTATGGTCTCCAAAATCTTACAGCATACTCAAGTCCAGATGAATGAAGTGGAATAAAAGTGGAATAATGACTTAAGGAACTTTATATGAAGGTGAAGAGACCTTTTGAAAATGGAACCAAGCATTCTATTTGCTTTTTTGACCACCGTCAAATTTGGTCTTTTGAACAATGTTCAAAAGACCTGAGCTGATTGTCAATGCAAATTCCCAAATCAATGACTCTAGTTGCATCTGGGATAGTGACACCATTCAACTTGTAAGAGAAATGTAGATTTTTCTAACCAAAATGAGCAACCATGCACTTGCCAATGCTAAACGTCATGCTCCATTTATTTGCCCATGCTCCAATCCTGTTTAAGTTGGGCTGGAGCAACTCCCTATTGCTTTGATTTCTGTTAACTAATCACAATATTATGCAGGCACAATCACATCACACACATAAACACAAAAGTTCACGCTAAATAATTTTCCTCAGAAAGCACAGCATAAGCTGGACTTTATCACTTGATGATCTATTTACACTTCTATTTACTATATATATTCTACATACATATATGCTTTCTTTTCTTTAACTATTAACTATTCAAATCCTTTTATGTACTATTCTTAATTACTTTCTCTGCTGCCTCTCTTGGACTGACCTACCGCTTTGCTATCTCTATTCTCTCTGAGTCTCCCCTCTTGGTCGGGGTTGGCAAAAACCCGGGTTTTTTCTGAAAAAACCCACTGAGCTTTTTCAGGTTTTTTCAGGGTTTTTGAGGTTTTTGATATTGGAGCATAAGGAAAGAAAGTTATATATGCTGTAAATAAATATAATATACTGGGTAATTTATGACAATTATTATGTATATAAGTATATTAATAATAATTAGCACAGAAAATTAAATCAATATTGATAAAAATTTTAGCTGGTTTCATGTGTCCTTAAAGCATAACGAGAGTTCAAACACCTCTAGTGGAGAAACACTGTTCCTAAATAAGAAGGAGTATAGTTTATTAGAACTGTGATTAAAAAAACAAAAACCCTAACAAATTATTTGTAAGCAACTAAATTCTGAAACTGATCAATCTGACTGGACTGGATAATATTTCCTCCTGGACACAGCATTTCACCATTTCTTTCTGCTGCTTAGCTAGACAAGTTGTGTGTATAAACTGTCCAAGTTCTAAAATTTTACTTTGAGAGAAGTGTAAGTTTCAGTGGCAAAATTTAGTTAGCGATGCCAAGGATTGAAGGTTCTGGAAGAAAACAGTTCATTGAATGGACTATGGTGAATAAAACTGATAACAAATGGCAAGTGACTTATGTAAGTTTTGCAGTACCATAGTTAGTGCAAAAGTGGAAAGAATCTGTGCTCATGTGAATAAATGCAAGAAATCAGAAGCTCATTCCTTGTTTTCATGTTCATCAAACACTGATGATGATGAACCTTCATGCATTGAAGAGGCATCTACTTCATTGAAAAGAAAGCAACCTCTTGAAGATGATGTTTCTACACACGGAAGTTCAAATATTGTGGATGCTGGAACATCAAAAACCAAAGGCCAATAGGACTATTTATTTTTAAAACAAGTGGCTGCCAGAGGTTAGTTCTTGACCGAAAAGTATCCGAATTTTTTATGCTAATAATATACCTTTTAACATAGCCGATAGTGATGCATTTAGAGAAATGGTTAATGCTTAGCATCTGGGTTATATCCCTCCTAATAGGAAAAAATTAGCTGGATCATTATTAGATGATGCAGATAAAACTGTTGATATGCTAATGGCAGAGAAATTGAAAAATTTAACTATCACTCTGATGTTGGATGGTTGGCCAAATGCAAATGCTGACTTCATCATCACAGTGAGTATCCACACTGGCAAGGGCACCCACTTAATAGATATTGTAGAATGTGGCTCACACAAGAAAACAGCAGAATTCTGTGTGGAAATAGCTGAAAGGGCTATGGATACTATCAAGCAAGAGTATAATAAAAGGGTTTTTGCTGATTTTTGGAATAACGAGAACAAAATGAAAAAATTCTGTGACATAATTGTCCAAAACCATCCACATATCTTTGCTTTTTGCTGTTCAGCTCATTTTATGAATCTTCATTCATCCATAATTACCAAAAATACATAGAAATATCCATTGAATATAAGGAAATTGAAAAAAGTATTGTGATTTTTTTAGATAACAAAGGATTAGTGTCAACTTGCAAGTTATCGAGTATTGTAAAGCCCTAGAGATAATTTACAAAGAGATAGCTGTACTCTTGGAAAGAAAGTAAAAATATGGCTAAGTGTATTGGAAAGTAAAGAATTATCTTCGTATAAGGAGTGTGTTGCACATCGCTTTGAAAAAGCACCAACTCCATTTTCTTTCCTTGAATATTTATACGACTGATATGCTTAATATGACTGATCCTGCTTTGAGAGGAAAAAGATTAACTAAGGAATTAGTTAAGAAGGCTGACCTTGGCTGAGATCTTTGGCAGGTCCCTGAGCCAGACTTTTCACGTTCTCCTTCTATGGTGAATTTATAGTATGAAAAACAGAAAAATGGTAATTGTCACGGGGGCCCCAGGGCTGGAACCCTGTCAGCCCTATCCTTGTGGGGGCATGCCTCACTCGCTCACTGTCACAACTAACTGCTCAGTGCAGTGCACAGCAGTTTATCATTTTGTAAGTGGATCAGTTTATCGTCTGTTACATGCATATGTGTCTGTGTGGGTTAATTTGCCAAACATTGTGCTGTTTAAAAGTTGAAATTTATGCAAGTATGACAACAACAAAAAAAGTTGCAAACAATGATAATTACGTTTGTAAAATTATAACGTAGTTTGACATTAACAGACTTTTCTTAGCCCTTCCCTATTATCTGATATTTTTGCTCCTCTGACGTTCCGCCAGCCCATTTATGTTGGATAAGCGAGACCCTACTGTACTGTTGTATATCATATCCCGCCAAGCCGCAGATGTTTGGCAAGATTTGATCTCGCTTGGCAAGAAACACTTCCACTGACAGTCACCGTAGAATGAACATGCAATAACAACCCTCCTGAAATTGTTTATAGTAATAGTACTAATTTTAATACCTGTTCAGCTCCACTTTTCTTGTCTATGTATCTTGCTAGGAAGTAAATGAAAAAAAATCTTCTGTAGAAATGTAATGGAGTATAATAATAAAAATTCTATCAGTTTATTTTTTTGCATATAAAAAAAACTCAGACACACACATACAGTCGAACCTTGTTGTAATGCCACCATCTGTCACAAAGAATTTTGGGCATTTTATGTTGATCGATGATAATAGTGGAATAAAAAAAGATAAATCCTCGACTCCTTTTGAAAAAAAAAAATGTTGTGGAAACCTTTTCTCAGAAAATGTCACATAGACTGTATGTAATCTAAATAGTTGGCGCTAAAAGAGTTTTTTCACATTAAAAATCCCTATATGGAAGATTTGTTTACTGAAAATTTGTGGTGCTATGCAGGTTGACACTACAATGTGGAGGGGGCGTTCATGGTCCCCACATTCTGGAGCAAGGCCCCCAGGCTGGGATCTTCTGCGGGATCCCCTATCAGACTTTTCAGGGGCCCTTCTATAGTTAATTTATAGCCTGAAAAAGCAAAAAATGATGAGAATTGTCTCGGGCCCCAGGGTTACAGTCCTGTCAGCCCAGCCCTTGTGGGGGCCATGGGGGCATTATAACAGGGTTCGACTGCTTTTTACAAAGAAATTTTGATTTGCATTTCAAAAGCTTTCCTTGGATCATTAGACCCATTAGCACAGGGGTTCTCAACTAGGGTCCATAGCCCCCTCTGGCTTCCTTGGAAAAATAAGGGGGCAGTGAGTTTGGATAAGACAACTCATTACTTTGTATTATTAGGTGCTGGATAATATTCTGTAAGGGGGAGGTACAATCTGAGGAATACAAAAGATTAAGAACCCCTGCAATAAGGAATATACAAATAGATGAACATAAAGAGAGGCAATGTAGTGAGTTGGACTAAGGGTTCATTGAGTGAAATGAAGAAGGGAAGGCAGGGGAAACTCATTCAAGAAAGAATTATAATTACATATATGGATTATACTTAAAGAGCTTTTGTAATAGAATTTTGTTTCTGTGACCTGTGCTAGATATTAATATTATAACATAGGAAATCATAATTTCATTGTGAATACTATGCAGTAGATCCCCCTAGTAACGCTTTTAAAAAAACACCATTATGATGAAACGTTATAAGTAGGAAAACACTTTAAATAGGAAACTCGATAAGTATTAATAAGAGTCTTGGTTTAATAATATTAATAGTATAGTAATATTAATAAAAGTTGGGATCGCCATACTAAGCAGGAAAACGTTATAAACAGAATCTGCTGGACTTTTTCACAAGACAAACTCTTACAGCTATGAAGGCCACGATAAGTCTAATAAGGTGGTAACTTATCTATAAAGTAATAGTCCATTATCAATAACAACAAAAAATAGTGGCCAAAATGAGTTTCAGTCAGGGAAACTTTCTAAATAGCATCTTCAGAACTGAGAAGATGAAAAAATTTTCAATATTTATGGTTTATATTTAATGAAATGATGCACCATTAATTATTTTTCAGCGAACTATAAATTTTCTCGTGTGAAAATTTTGGGTTATTCCTCTCAAAGCAACAGAATTGGATATACAGTCGAATCCCGTTATAACGAACTCCAAGACACCAAAGAAATCATTTCATTATAAGGGAATTTAAGATTTTTACATTGGAGTCCTATGTAAACTTATCTGGGGAAATTAGAAAAGTTTTCGTTAAAACGAAATTTTTTCACTATAATGGTATTCATTAAAACGGGAATCGACTGTATAAAAATATCTTATCTCCTGACTATATTAAACATATAATAAAAACAGTAACAAATTGATTTAGAATATTTGAACCACAAATTTTTGATAAATTTTGTTTCATATAAAAACAAAAATACAACATAATCTCACAAACAGAAATTTCAAATATGTAATTTTTTACCAAAAAGTTTGGGAGGGAACAGGAACCAAACGAGGATTGGACGGTGGGAGGTAATGTCAAAATTAAATTAAAAGAAGAAAACTATATAATATAAAAAATTTATTATTTTAAATATTTCAACACGTTTAGGGCTAAAAAGCGTGCAGCATGCCATATAAAGCGGACACGTAATCTGTGTAAATTACTTCTTCGGCTCTTACCCTGCTTTTCTTATTGCGCAATATTAAATTTATATATTTTAATAATCTCCCTTAATTTTTTCGGGGAAAAAACGGCGGTTAATTTTCATGCTTTAGTAGGGTCTAGACATATTCCTAGATGGCAGCACTAATTTTAAAACAATTTCGTGTTCCCGGAACTTCCAAAAGAATTTTAAATTGGTATTAATTATTTGGTTGTCAGGCGTCTTCATTTTGGGGGCCTCGGATTTTTGTTTTTCCCTTTTTAGGAGAAAAAATTGCAAAGTGAAACAAAAGCAATATTCATCATTTGGCATTGGAAAAACGTAGTAATGACTCGTTTAATTCTGTTAGCAATAGATGGCGCCACTCAAATAAAATTTAACAGTGGTTTTTCCAATCAAACTAAAACTGTTATTTCCTTTTTTTTCGGCCTTTGACCATCAGACAGCAGGCATGGTCCTCTTAAAGGCGGGGTTGACAGGACTCTAGCCCTGGAGCCGGGACAATTCTCATCATTTTTTGCTTTTTCACGCTATGAATTAACTTTTGAAGGGCCCTTGAAAAGTCTGACCCGGGCCCGCAAAAGATTCTAGCCTAGGGGCCCTGCTCCAGGATGTGGGGTCATGACAAGAGGGCCGCAACTAGACACTTTTTTAGCAATACGCATCACAAGGACGCATTTTAGCGCCCACATGTAATGGAGAAGAAGCAGTTAAAGGCAGGGCCGTCTTAAGAGCATCATGGGCCCCCGGGCCAATTGATTTTTCTGAGGCCCTACCTGGAAAATTCTCGAAAATTTCAATTAGTTCCTATTTTTGTGAGGCCTCTCTTCCTCTTGAGATCTTAGGACCGTGCCCGGGTTGGCCCATGCGTTAAGACGGCACTGGTTAAAGGATGCATTCGACGCCCCCTTCCACCCAGCGACCGGGGCACAAGACCCGCCTGCTCTCCCCTAGTTGCGGCCCTAAGGAGGGCCGTAAATAGGCTGGAGAAACTGGAGCAGCTCAAGCGAGGGCACAAGGGGTGTGGTGCACTCAGTGGCAGAGTAGACTTTAGTTAAGACCCCAAAATCTACCACAGTAATGAAACAGATAATTTCAGTTCCAAAATAAATGAAAGCGATAATTCCAGCATTAACGAAATATTTCCAGAATTAATGAAAGAAAAATTCTACAATTAATGAAAGAGATAATTTCAGTTTCAAAATAAATGAAAGTGACAATTCCAACATTAATGAAAGTGATAATTCCAGCATTAATGAAAGTGATAATTCCAGCATTAATGAAAGTGATAATTCCAGCATTAATGAAAGTGATAATTCCAGCATTAATGAAAGTGGTAATTCCAGCATTAATGAAAGTGGTAATTCCAGCATTAATGAAAGTGGTAATTCCAGCATTAACATTAATGAAAGTTGTAATTCCAGCATTAACATTAATGAAAGTTGTAATTCCAGCATTAATGAAAGTGACAATTCCAACATTAATGAAAGTGATAATTCCAGCATTAATGAAAGTGATAATTCCAGCATTAATGAAAGTGATAATTCCAGCATTAATGAAAGTGGTAATTCCAGCATTAATGAAAGTGGTAATTCCAGCATTAACATTAATGAAAGTGGTAATTCCAGCATTAACATTAATGAAAGTTGTAATTCCAGCATTAATGAAAGTGACAATTCCAGCATTAATGAAAGTGATAATTCCAGCATTAATGAAAGTGATAATTCCAGCATTAATGAAAGTGATAATTCCAGCATTAATGAAAGTGGTAATTCCAGCATTAATGAAAGTGGTAATTCCAGCATTAACATTAATGAAAGTGGTAATTCCAGCATTAACATTAATGAAAGTTGTAATTCCAGCATTAATGAAAGTGACAATTCCAACATTAATGAAAGTGATAATTCCAGCATTAATGAAAGTGATAATTCCAGCATTAATGAAAGTGATAATTCCAGCATTAATGAAAGTGGTAATTCCAGCATTAATGAAAGTGGTAATTCCAGCATTAACATTAATGAAAGTGGTAATTCCAGCATTAACATTAATGAAAGTGGTAATTCCAGCATTAATGAAAATGATAATTCCAGCATTAATGAAATATTTCCAGAATTAATGAAAGAAAAATTCTACAATTAATGAAAGAGATAATTTCTGTTTCAAAATAAATGAAAGTGACAATTCCAACATTAATGAAAGTGATAATCACAGCATTAATGAAAGAAAATTCCAAAACTAATGAAGGAAAGTTCCATAATTTAGGAAAGAAATTATTCCAGCATTAATGAAAGGACATTATTTAAGCTTTTTTATCTTTAGATGAGTTCTCTATCCTTTTTTTAATCTTTAAAACGCAATATTTAGATACCGAGCTGTACATTTGTATGGGCAAATTTCCAGGCACGAACTTTGTTTTCACCGAGTCACGTGGTTTCCTTAATGTTTCTGTAGGCTGATGTTTTTGCTCGAGAAAAATACGGAAAATTCAGCTTCGAAATACGGGAAAATACGGGACATTGCCAATTATCACTAAAAATGATGCCAAAAGTAAGAAAAGTTGACAACTCTTGCTAAAATCGCAGAAAAGTTACCAATCGCGGGACATGAAGCGCCACTTCAAATTGCAGTGAATTAAAGAAAACGACAAATATTATCTGAGATGAATGTTCTTGTTCGCAGGTGTAATTATCGTAATGTAATTTTTAAGTTGGAAAGATAATTTTAATCGTTGATTTGAAGAATAAAAAAATCAAGTTGGCTTCATTGAAAATACGTGAAAAACCGGGACAGCCAAAAAACAGAAAAAACCGGACGGTCCGGGAAATACGGGACGTATGGTCACCCTATGTTATGTTTCTGCAATCGCGGTGGCTGGATGCTCCCTCCAGTAATATAAACTCAATGGCTGTAATAAACGATTTGGAGGCAGTTCGTTATTTGCGTATCTTTTCGTGCCAAGTGTGCGTTTTCGTTTTTGACTCGCGTACTTCAGTGCCACCTATCGGCTGTTTTTGATGTGTTTTTCCTGTCTTAAAATATCCCCGTGGCCTAGTGATGCTAGCCCTGCAAACCGTTTTTTATTTCGGTAATTTTTCCAGTTTTTATTAATTTTTAAAGTTTCTACGGACTTTGTGCCCATCCCGTATATATCATCTTTACAGGATAAGTGATGATGGCTCACAAAAATAAGTGCTGTTTCAAGGATTGGCTTGTTTCCAGTTATCTGGCATTATTAAGACTGGTAAAATAATTATGAAACACAAAAAAAACAACAAAAAAGTTACATTGAAAGCGGGACGTATGGTCACGCACATTTTTTTATCTCGAGATTCCCCTTCACTGAAGCCCTGTCAGCCTCCTGCCAGCGTCGCCATTAGGGGCAGCATATGAGGCTTCTCACCAGGGCGCAACGGCCTTGACTGCCGTCTTAACTCATGGGCCCTCCCTTGCCTCAAGAGAAGAGGAGCCTCAGAAAAATGACAAGTAGTTGAATTTTTCGAGAATTTGCCATGTAGGGCCTCAGAAAAATCAATTATATACAAGTGTAAAGAGTTGATTTTTTGCGAGGCGCAGGACGTGCGCCCGCCGTTAAATCCCACCTCTGCCATCAGACCTACCGTTATTGAAAAATTAATCTCTCGTGCCTGGAAGGTCGAACTTAACTCAAGCCAATTGTGAGTTTTGGCCTGAGTTAGGCCAGACCGTCCATGTACTGTACCGTTCAGTGCACACAAGTTCTAAGGAAAGATTGAGGTTCGTTTCCTTTGATCATTTTTGTCGCACCACGGTCATTTTCTGCACGCGAGGGCTAATTAGACCGGGACCTACAATTTATTGCCGATTCTGAACGGCAGGCTTGTTTTTTACACTCATCGAGAGGTTGGTGCGCGAACCTCTCGATGGGGAGCGCACCAACGGCGCTCACTATGCAAGTGAAAAGATATGGTTTCGATTCCCGCAAGGGCAGTTGAATTTTCTTTCTTTCCTAAATTCTCATCTTCGCATCAGCCAGCTGTCAAAAACCTTCGCACACGTACCTCAAAATCAGAAAGAACGTACTCCTCACTACACTTCCCAATTCGTAATAAAACAGCACTGCCAACTGAATATTTGAAAAAAAAATTGATTTCATTCATCATTGGTTACGAAAATTTGAACCAAGAGAAAAAGGTGTTCCGAAAAATGCTCTCGCGAGACAGCACATTTACTAAAATCTGAAAAATCGAGAATGTCACGCCGATAATTTTCTGGTCAAAAGGGAGTCGCTGCTCAAATACGTTGCGTCGGAATAAATATAAAATCTATCAGGTGCATTAGTACACTCGTGAACTCATAGTCATTGAGTGATGAAAATGACCTGTATCACCGTTTTTTATTACGATAACAAATTCGAGAAAACTTCGAAAAGGGACTCTCCGGGAAAAACGGGGTGTATGGTCACCCTAATTATGATGATTGACACCTTCCCCCCCCCCCCCAAAGAAAAACCACAAAAAAATCAATACACAGCAATAACTCATGAATGATGCTAGTACGCAAGCGGTTTTTAGTTCTTTTTTTTTGAAAATTTGCAAAAACCTGAGTTCCAAGATACGTAAAACTTTGTAAGCATAGCACATACAATCAAGAACATGTATTAATGGTTAAATAGCATTTTTAATGATATTTCTATTAGGGCACAGTTTTTCGCCACGGTAAAGGTATCAACTCCCCTTAATCTCAGAGAATTTACTTTCAATTATAAATTTTTTTTAATTTGTTATGTACAGTTGACTTTCAATACTCTGAACTTGCGCTAGTCCGGCCCATCCAGTAATTCGACGTTTTTTTCGAGTATTTGAGAGGAAAACATGTCTGTGTGGGTAGAAGTTTATATATATATTAATTAAATAGGCTTTTTTAATGAACTTCCAGTAATCCGGTGATTTTGGTAATCCGGAACACCCTGGTCTGATATGTGCCGGATTAGCGAGAGTCTACTGCACTATCTTAGAATTAAAAAATATTTTTTGTGAAAGTTACGAAATTTAAATTTCTATACAGTCCTTACTATTATACAGTCCTTACTATTATACAGTCCTTACTATTATACAGTCCTTACTATTATACAGTCCTTACCTTAATAATATAAAATATAATAATAAAAACTCTATGCATCTGGCATGGGAAACAAAAAAAAGAGAATTTTTTCAAAACTGTCCGAGTTATGAAACATTCAATTTTCTGATTTTTAGGCATATTCTTTATCCGGAAATCCATTATTTCATACGAGTTCCTAAGGGGCGGGATAAAAATTCAGATCTAGTTACCAATGAGATTTTCTTACGATTTTATTCACTGACTTAGGCGTTAATAGTGTGCTTCCTATGAATAAAATAAATTACTAAAAATTATGTCACAGAAATAATTTTGTGTATGATTCATGTTTTTTTACTAAAAAGATACTTCAACTGAATGCCCATGGTAACTTTTTCCGACGAATCTACATGCGCATTTTGGGGTCCTAATATACAGTGAAACCTCGATATAAGAATACGCTGCGGACCAAGAGAAAATATCGTTTTACGGGGGATTACCGTTATATCGAGAAGCAGCATTGAAATCACGTGCCGCAGATTTATACCATTGTTCACATTTTTTCAAAATCTGCGTTTTTAGTAAAATCAGAAAATGCGATTAGTACTTATTCGTTTCGAGAAACTATTGATTGTTTGATTGATAAAAATTATTTAGATAACATAAGAAGTTTAAGGTATTGCACTTATGTATCTTACACAAAAAGCGTCAATACCAACAAATTCATCAATACTTTCGGTGATCACGTGGTGCAAAACACCGATGTTACTAGCGCCCTTGGAAATACGAAAACAAATGACGAAGTCAAAATTGAATTCAGGATGATATTTTGAGCGAAATTTAAAAAGAATATTGTTGAAGTGATTTCAAGATCTCATAAAGATATCGTTATAGAGGGATTTATCGTAGTAGAGGATATCATGATATCAATGTATCGGGAGTAGTTTAACATTAGACTATAGGCTAACTTACTATACGCTACTGTTGGTCTTAATAAATCTACTTGAACGGATTTCATTGAATCAACGCTCATATTAAGAGATTGTAGATAATCTTTTTCATTTTTAATCATCTTTTTCATTTCATTCGATTAAAAATCTTTTCATTTAATTTATAAACGAACAATTTGAAGACGAAAACCGAATTCCATCATTAAAAAAATATAAAAAAAGATGTTAAAAAAATCGCTCTATTCTTTATTGTGTTCTGTAATCTTTCTCTGATTACGTTCAATTCCATTTTATCGCAACCAGGTAAAAAAAAAATTAATTGTGATCAAACACTACAAAAGAGAGCACTAAAGAGCATTTTTCCTACTTTTCCTCACTTATTTCATTCACTTTCTCAATTTTTTTTTAGTCAAAATTTTTTTTAAAGATATATATTAAGAGGCAGCGGAGGAGAGTTCCTTTTTTCCCAGTGGTTGTGTGTGATGTTGGAGGAATGGATTGATGCGTGGTGTATCGCATAACGCTTCTGGCAGCAAGCCATATTATAGCTTTTATGCCCATTCCTCTATCCATCCATCTCTATCTATCTATCCTTCCAGCAGCAGCAGTCTTCTTCCATATTGCGGTATAGATATATGTACATACACACACATACATGGGAAGCTTGGTTTCGGTGGCTATTGTCCGGTTTTTCTCACAAAGGCGTCATCAGAAGCCGAGAGACACGTCTTCGTTCGCACTTGGCGGCGCCTCAAAAGGAGGCCCTCTCTGAGCGTGACACGCTTTTCCTGGAAAGACGCGAAGGTGCATCTTGGGGTTGCCCTCACACTCGCACTCACTTACTTACTCACTCACTCACTTTTCTCTTCTATCAATTACGTGAGTGAGTGAGACGAGGTACTTTCTAACGGGTTACGCGAAGCGCGAAACCAAAAGAAGGCGAATGGAAGGTGCGTGTTTTGACTCTGTCGCTTAGGCATTGCAGCATTTTCCTCCAGCCCGTAATGACCTGCCATCACCAACTGCCAAATCTCTCTCACTCACTCTCTCACTCTCTCTCTCTCTCGTCTCAAAGGTCTCTTGCTTTAACCCCCACGTATATATCTCTCGCCAACGCTTCCTTCCTTTTGTGTAGTTGTGTGTATATCTATATACCTCGTATACCAGAAATCGAGTGCAAATTTTCCATTAATATGCGAAATTCCAAAGTTCTAACTTCATCAATGGAATCCCTAGTCTGTCAGGTTGCTACCGAATTACTAGACGCCTGACTAAGTTACAGAAGCATCCATAGAGCGCGGCATCCATCCACTCGATTCCCGGTATCCCTTTAGTGTTTACGGGGTGGCGGAGGTATGTGTATTCTCGCGCGGATTCCGCTTTCCCGTTTGTTGAATGGAACGAAGCTTTATTAATATTCGATCATCTCAAGGGAGCTGCTAAAACAGCGATCGAAATAATCATCCATCGTCGCTCAGATTATCATTCAATCACATAGCACTTCAAATGGTTTTCCGTCAAAAGACGAGGAAAATCGAAATATATTTGCATAGGGATTAGGTCTCGATTCATTCTTTGAATTACGTTTGAATAAGAGAGATGGAGAGAGAGAGAGAAAAAAAAATGGATGTCGAGAAATTAATTCTATTCACGCTGTCGGTTGAATGGTTGTCGACTATTCTAATTCGATGCTGTTGTAAAATTATAGTTGTCATACACGATGTTTTACTTTGCATTTTTTACTAAAGATGTTGATAAATTTATTTATTATTTCTTTAAAAGCTAAACACTTTTCATGTGAAAATTTGCATTGAGGAGGCGAGAGACTGCCCCCCCCCCCTTCGGGGTACTTTTTTTTTAAACAAAAAGGTTCATTTTTTGAATAAAACGCACGTGGTTTTTGGTTTGAATATAGTATAAAATTAACAAAATAAATGTCATTTCATGAATATTTCGGCAAAAAAAATTATATTGCTAATTACAGTATATATCGTCCCCCTCATGCCAGAAGCACCAAAAATATTTTGTAATACGTGCTTTAATATCCAATCAGCTGATCAAAAAGAAACGGGAATATTTGCACATTCGTGCTTCTAACATGAGGGGTGACGATATGTAAAATTACCATATTTTCAGTCCTGTTAGACACTGCACACCAAACTCTACTGCTTGTATCAACATGTTCTTCACACAAATTATTGCTGTGACATTTTTCTGTGCAATGAACTATTTCACTAAACACCAACTCTGGCCATATCGCTATATTGCAATTTTGTACAATACAATGAACTAGAAATTTTAGAATAGTATGAAAACTTTTTGAGTATGATTATATACTTGAAAAAATACACATTTTTCGTTAAAAATACTTGATATTCTGAATTCAAAATCATGTAAATCATAAGTTTTGAACATATTACTTAGTTTTCAGTTCGTTGCACAGCCAAAGCTGTTTAAAATACAGTGGTAAATTTTCAGAGAGATAGTTTTGGATTCTAGAATAGCTGCTCTTTCGAATGAGGAAATGAAAACAGTTTCGAAAATTTTGACGAAATTCATCATATGAAGGAGGACAAAAAAGTTCTTAAAATACATAAAATACCCATAGGTGCCGGCAGGGCCGAACTTGGGCAGGTGAGAAGAGTGCGATCGCACCTGGCTGCAAAATATTAGGGCCGTAAAACTGAATTTTATTGCATTGATTACGTACAATATTTTGCTTGCTTTAAAAAGCCAGAACTTAAAATCTATCAATAAAAAATATGTCGATTTATTAACACACATATATGGTGGTGGGGGCCATGACTGCAGCCCTGGGGCCCAGGACTATTGCCTTCATTTTTTGGTGTTTTTCATGATATAAATTTATTATAGAGGGGTCGGTGAAAAGTCTGGTTTGGGTGGCAAAACTGTTCTCGCATCGGACATCAAGTCCGGCCCTGGGTGTTGGAATCTGGGGCTTTGAGCTCTTTGATTCCTTCTCCAATAATTCATGAAATAAAAAGTGATGCTAACTGTCAAAACAAGCATAGAAAAAGTTAAGCTTAATTAAACTAATTTTGGAACGTCTAACAATCTAAATTAGCCCGTAGACCTGTATGTAAATTAGCGTGATTGCTTTAACGGACAAATCTAATAATTGAATGAGTGTCTGGAAGGGGGCATATGTTAACTTTTTCCGAAACGGTTTTTTCTTTTGTGAAAGAAGGTAAAAAGTGTGATGTGAAAAAAATTCCGCTGTAAACGTTTTAGCGTCCAACTTTTTGAAAGTTGAAAAGTGGAAAAGCGGGTATATATATGTGATTTCCGCAGCGCGCGCGTGCGATTACGACCTCGAAAGTGTCTTTAGTTTTTGGTGTTTTCTGAAAAATTTAAATTTTTAAAACATATTCCCTTCTTCCAGACACCCGTTTAATTGTTTGATGAATAAACTCGATAATTTCGCTAGATCAGTGCCCCTGATGACACCTAATAATGATCTAGTTAGATCGTGGTAACATGAGTTCTGTCATTGTCAGATGGTGAGTTTATTGGCGCTCAATTTACTAATTGATTTACTAACTCACTCTTATTTTATCAAAAATGTATAGGATTATACTGTAGGCTATATATTTCATCATACAGATCGAAACCCGTCCACCTATAAACTATACGCACATCAGCCGGCGTGCTTTTTAGTTAAGTAAGTCCTTGCATAGTTATTATATAAATACCGTGTATTATATCATTCATTTCAAGATGACTACCTAGTGGCCATTAATGAGACATGGATCACATAACGGTTGATGAGAGAACGAATTCGATCTGGATGAATGATGTGATAGTCTTAAATGGAAAATTCACATAGTTTTAGTTTAGATAAAAAATAGCAAAATTAATTTTCCATCAATTTAATAAATAGATTACATCCTACATACATAGGCATATGCAGGATTTTCTCAAGTGGAGGGTACATTTTTTCTGCAAATAGCACTATAATCTCGTCCCTTGCTTACGCCAATGCCTGCATACCTATTAACTTCTTTTCTAATTTTTAACTGTTAATATATGTATATTTTTCTTTATTTCCTTAGAAATAAAAGAATTTCTCTACATTAATAATGCAGTTTTCAATTTTTTATTTGAGACCTACTGCATTTTTGGAAATTTCGTTTCATACGGTATAAGGAGCAACAAAGAATAACCGTACAAATACAAATACACGGCTACAACAAGCAAAATGCTCAACGAAGTGGCTGGGAAAAAGGTGCCCATAACAAATATGGATGCCATATACAGTAGGCCTATTTCTAAACTACAGCAACGAAATTCAAAATGCAATTATAAAAACTAAAAACTACACATACGACAAAATATAATATATAACTTATATACATATACTTCGATTGATCATAGATATTTTTCTAATTTTTTTTATCACAAAATTTTATTCGAAAAATCTGAATATAATTGTGCTTTTTTTTCAATTATCACTTATCCGAGTTGGTCAAACATCGATGGAATCAAGATCTCAATATGCCGTAGCTGCTCTCTAGGTTTTTCTTCTAATTCCTACTTTATGATGAAACAAATGCCGTGTACCCCTAACTAACCTCTTGTAGACCCCCGGGTCTTCGGGGCGCACCTTTTGAAAACCACTATTATGGCTTGTATACCCCTTTTCTCCCTCTATGTAATGACAACCCTTTTTCATTTTGCATCTACATCAAGCTCTTCATAAAAATGAGGGAAAAAAATCATTCATCAATAGGGCGCAAGCCATTTTCAATTTAACCCTTCCGTTACGAAATGAAGCCTACCAAATTCTCCTCTCAACAATACATGATTTTTTTTACCACATGCTATCCTTATATTGTCCATTCAATGTTATATTCAATGAAACTCAGCATTTCCATAGCTTTCTTCTAATGGTAACTTACAGGTTTCATCAATTTTTGATCAAATAACCAAGACTTTCGTATGTAGAAGCATTACCTCTTTTATTAAAATAAGTTTTAAAATATGTTATATTTATAAATTTTTACATCAAACTATTTTTTAATCCTCTTGGTTCATCCCCATATTGAAAAAAAAAATCTACAGAATCCGATGGGTGCTGTTAGCAAATTTTTAATTGAAAAAATACATCAACACAGCAATTTAATTAATTAGAGTGGTTTTTAATTAGCTAAAATAGTTAATTAAGGGTAAAATATATAGTTTGCCTTGATTTTAATGTTATTTTATCTATAAATAGATAAAGTGTTATGTTATATAAATAGATAAAATCTTGCTTAGCACAAAGTTGAATAGTTTTTACCTTTAATTTTATTTCCGATTCCCTCGATTCGGTGCGATTTTATAAATTTCTAAAAATGCAAAATTTTAGCAGCTCTCAAAGAATGACACCAACGAGGAATCAACTCTTTTAAACAAAAAAGTATTGTACTTATATAACCATATTTTGTACTGAAATGACACTAAAAAAGATGTGCTTTTTGAATTACCCAAAAAATCTGGAAAAGAAATTAATTGGTTTTTGACTATGCATTTGCCACGTATATTCAAATATAAACGGTACCACATAGGAGTAAAAATAACAATATTGTCGAAATGTGCATTTCGAGTTACTTAAATTAATTAAAGAAAAATTCAGAGTCATGTTGAAAATGGGAAAAAAAAATTCACGTCCGAAAATTACATGGAGAACATGGGATTATAAAAGGATATATCGTATGCCTGTCTATCTTTCAACGCGGAAGGGAGAGGAAAAATTCCGAACATACCAACCTATTAATTCTCCGTTTTACGATGATCTGTCACAAACAGATTGTTGTTGCCTGGAAGTAGAAGAGGAAAATGTGGCGGTAAAACAAGTGACCGACTATCGTATCACTTAAAAAAGGAATGTTCCGTGTGTGTCCAGCAAATGCCAAGGCGGGTAGAAAAGAACAGAGAGAAAGACTGGAAACAAGGTGATGTCGGTTGTTGAAAAGTGAAAATGGGCGGATGATCACTATTCGGTATCTTATAAGCGGAACAGACAAGTATGAATTTACTTACAAAAATTTGAGTTTAAAAGAATCCTTCTCATTTATTCAAAAAGAAATACAAATTACACGCAGATCGGATTTTAATAAGCGTTTTTTCTCTCTTGTAAATTTTAGAAACTGCTTGTTATGCATATTTGCCATGATTTATTTGATTTATGCATCTACATTATCGAAGACACGTTCTGATACTTCTGAATGTGAATTATACAATAATAATTTTTTATAACGACCGAATTTTCTCACTTGAATTTAAAACTAGTAGGCCTACCGAAACAATGTTAATGAATAATAACTAATCGGAAAAAATCCTTGTTTAATTAGGAAATAATTTTAGCAGAGGTGTTGAAATTGTCCTGTGTGAGCGCTGGACTTGGGCTTAATGTAGGAGATGTGATTTCTGAATTTATTCTGGGGGTGCTTGGTCCTTAGTTACAAAATATTGTGGGTGCACGAGCAGAGCATCCCCTAGTCTCGACACTTGATTTCTAATTAGTTATGGATAAAAAATGGGATAATTCTTTTTCAAGGGCCACAAAAGGTCGTAACTAATACCTTTATGTGGAAGGGCAGGAAGGGCATGATTTTGCCACCTCCTCCACAGTAAAATTCAATAATTTCACAATAGTCTCTTATGTACTCCACAAATCTCACCCCTAAATGTTGCTACACACGTGGCACATGTCTCCATTGCCCCCGCTAGCTCCTCCTCTGGGCACATGGCTAAATTTTAACTAAATTCATTAATTCCGTCCCTGGTTGTTTCTAGTAATTCTGAAGAGAGAAAAAAAAATTAGAGATACTATTCACAAGCATTTTTTAAATCTGATTTCTGTTAGATACCATAAACTGGAGTAACTTTAAGACAGGCGGGGTAACTTTAGGACAAGCATTATTTTCGTATTTGAAATTATTTGGTGGGCTGAGTGTTGGTGTTATCGTCACGTTCTTGGCTTAGAATTATTTACAATAATTAATAGAACGCGCTGAGGTTGTTAAATATATTCTGAGTGTTGGAATTGTTCACAACAATTATCAAAATACACTGAGGTACTTAAATATATTATGATGAGTGATGATTCTGACTGTTGGTGTGTGCATTGTTTCTTCTATTTAGTGATTATCATAACTTTGTGAAACCTCTTAAAACTTCGATTAGTCAAATTCGTGTGCCAAGTGAAAATGGACAAGTAAGTAAATATTGAATTCATAATTTTTTAATTGTTAGTTTATATACTGTTTGAATTCTTTCTGTATTTTAATTAAGGTAGTTTTTGCACAATAAAATGTTAACATATTATATTCGACTGGGTAACATTAGGACATAGCTGCCCAAATTTTTAATTTTTGTATATTTATAAATGTAAAATACGGTGAAAGATTCTACCCCGGCAAAATAAATAAAATTTTTGATCGGAATTCGAAGTTAATTGTATGCAGAAGGTAGGAAAATATTGGAAGTGGCCAAACGAAGAGGACAAACTTTGGTACCCTGCTACGAATTTGATAAGAAAAATTTCCTATATCTTAAAAAACTAAAGGTGATTTGTTTTTAGTCTGCATGAAAAAAGTAGGCTTAATTTAATCTTAATAATCATTTTTGTGCAATTTTCACCCATTTTTGTGTTTCAATAAAACGTTGTAAATAAGTGAAGAACTTTCAATCTTTTACAACTGTTCATCCCCTGTATTTCAAGAAAAAGTAGCTAGTAGTAATGTTATTATTATTATTATTATTTATATAAAGATCATTTCATTTTTTTACATAATTGTTGAAAGTTGTATAAAAATGAAATTTTAGTTCTTAAACTTTCAAAAGAACAAAAAAGAACTTTACTGGGAGGGGAAAAAAATGATTTTAAGGCCGATTACGCTATTAAAGTTTGATTAAAAAAATCTTTTGGAAAACTTAAGAAAAAAAACAACCAATAAACCCCTGGAATTAAAGGAATTTAAGCTAAATATTTGGCGTGGAGAAATCTTTTGTGGACACTTTCTATTTATATTCCTATCCCTGACATGTCGCAACACTATTTATAATTTTTTCATCAATAAGTTTCAGATTTCGCTTCAAAAAATTTGTCTCATTCTTTAACAAAATGCCCTTCTCTTGGCTGTCATCCAGCTCATTTTTCAAATTTTACAATGAAAACTTTGCATCTTAAAACAAAAAATATATTCTTATTTTTAGTAATATATATTTTAGGACCAGTATACTTTCATATTTCATATTTTTTATAATTTTAAGTATTTTTTTATCAATAGTTTATAGCCAAACGAAAAAATTTTCCCCTTCTTTTTTTCATTTGTGACAATTGGAAAATATAATTAGCAATGGGTGTAGGACTTGAACTAATCAAATTTTGTGTTGAAAGGGTTAAAAATAATGTACCCATCACTTGAACTTTCTTTCAAATCAATTAGGATTGCAAATTACTTCACAAATTAGATTTACTCAAAAAAAAAGAGACGAGCGTTTTTATTAAATGTCTTTCGCTTGGATACTTTTCTTTTGTGAGAAATATGTGATTGAAAATTATTTTCAATTTGCCACGTGTTTCAGTTTGAAGGCTTCGGTTATTTCTGAAAAGCACATGTTTTCAACAAGCTTAGTTTTTGATCAACGTTGCATCACTCGACTTTTTCCTGGCATTAAGTAACCAGAAGTGAGGTTTAATCGTAAGTTGATGGGGATAAAAATTTGAAATATCGAAATTTTTTGACTGCAACATCAAGCTGCAGTAATGTTCCATCTGAAGACTTTGCTTTTAGAGTGCCTCTCGTGCTCTAGAAAAACGAAAACAAACTAGAAACCTATTGTCCCCATAAAATTGACGAAAAAAAAGTTTGGAATACAAATAAAAAAAATTAAAATGCAATTGACAAAAAAATTATTCAGCGTATCAGTGTTTTTCCAAGTTCAAAAAATGAGCTACCAAAACAGAAGGAACTACGACTGATGCATAAATAAAATAAGCAAGTTAAGTGCTGAAACAGGCAAAATACCATGTCAAATTTGCATATTGATTAGAAATTAATTTTTTTCAGTGAATTTTGAACAAGCTTCACTGCAGACCATATTTTATTCATCAGTGGATGAAGAACTGTCCCTAAGAATTTTTTTTTTTTTTTTTGGATTTTTTTTGTTGACATTTATATTTTTGTGATAATTTCTTCTCTTTTTTTACAGAAATTTATTTTTATTTATTTATTTTTTTCGTTCATTTTTTGTTAAATTTCGTGAGAATAACCCGTAGGCTTACATGGAATAACATGCTTGGGCCCATTGTTCCATCACTTTGGTTTCCCTCCCCCGAAATATCAGTGTTGTCCCCCTTCGAAATAAGTTTCTTGCAACGGCTCTGATTTATCGCATTTTGCTTGATTATCTGGGCCCTAGTTATTAGAAATACAGTAGCCTATGCATTTTCACAAAAAATATTTAAAAAAAACTGAATAGGCCTATCAATTTCAAAGGAATAATTTACAACAGTGAAATTATTTTAGCGTAATAAAAATATTACGTACTAGCTATAATACCCGGCGCTGCCCGGGTTTTCTTCAATAACTGGGAGGATTGAAAAAGTGACAAACCATTATAAAGGAATGAACTATTATAGGCTACATAATATTGGCAGGATTAAAGAAGTGACGAACCATTGTAAAGGCATACATATACATGTCTGAAACGGGGAACCACGGTAAACAAAGTAAACATTCCGAGAATGATTGTTGGAGCCCAGAAACCATTGTTGCCTGACAGTTTTTTGCACGTTTCGGGCATTTTTTCCTGCTCTGACAAACTTTTAAAGTAGCCCATCGTTCAAGTCGGGTCCTGTTTGGCAATATTTGGTGACGATCGAGCTAAAATTGTAGATTTGTATAGAGCACATGCATCCCCCACACACAGACAGAAAATCCATTTTAAATATATAAATTTATTTCATGGAAAAATTCACCAATATTTGCATATTTGAATCAAACTAAGCACAAAGATTTTTTTTTTATACTAATGTAAAACAGGGTTGCACAACCTCCTGCCGCGGGCCAGATGCGGCCCGTCAAGGCCCTCGATCGGGCCAGCGAAAGTTGTTTTGGTAGAAAAGTATCAATGCACATAATACGATAAATATTTAGGCTGACCATATTTCTTTCATAAAAACACGGGATATCGCCAAAAAGTTGTCGAGGCAAACAAAGCTGTCATTTACAGCCGAAAAATTATCAGAGGCAAGTAAAGTTGCCAGTTACAGGCAAAAAGTTGCTAAAGGTAAGTAAAGTTGCTAAGAAATGTCAAAAAAATTGTTAAAGGCAAGTAAACTTGCTAACTATCGCTGAAATTGCTAAAAATACGCCAATCGCGTAAAATGATGGGTACTGCAAGCCAAAATGTAATTCGCCAAAAAAAAGAAAGTAGGCCTATATATTTGACAAATATGTGAGATGAATATATTTATTTGATTATAACTAATTATGATAGCAGCATAATTACCGGTATTATAATATAATTTATAACTTATAAAGATTATCTTAATTCTTGATTTCAAAAATTTAACTAAGCCATATTGGAAACTGGGGAAAAAACAGAACATTTTATTAAAATATTGGGACGGCCAAAATTACGGGAATGTCCAGTAAAATACGGGTCATGTGATCACCCTTACGGTAAATGTGATAAATCCGGTTATTATGCATAACTGCCGACCATTTTGTCAAATTTGATAAATTTCCCTAAATTAATCACTTTTACTGGCGATTATGCATAGTAGCCTACCTAATAGTCGCGTCGTTGGTAAACATGATAAATCATACTATATGATATACCTACTAGAGGATACATGATATTTCATACATGTAATGTGCCATTATATTAGGGTACAATCGAAAAATTTGTTATCAATATATCGGGGTACGATCGTAAAATTTGCTAAAATTTTTCGGGTCCGACTATATTCATCACTAGAGCCCGGAAGTTTAGGCACTAATAATGTTCGAATTGGGCAGGTAAAAAGGCACTAAAAATTCTTTAAATAGACACTGAAAAACTGTCCTTTTCGCTGGTTCTTACATGCCAAACATAATAGTAAATAAACATTACGAAATACGTATAAGCATAAAGTTTTTTGTAACATTTTTCTAATCGATCTGGCTCATTAAGACAGAAGAAGCACCGTGTTAACCGGTATTTCACTGTATCCGATTATTTTATAAGTAGGTACAACTTACCAGAATCATCATTTATTTTGTAAATTATCGAGAAATTGATTAATACGGCCAAAATTCATGCGTGTAAAATTAGAAAATGCTAGAAAATGCTAAAGTCAAAGATAGATGACGCCCCAAGCCGAGATTATAGTGTTATTTTGCAGGAAAAACGTAACCCCCCCCCCGGAGAAAATTCTGCGTACGCCTATGTTTGTAAGGGTGTTGAAGATTTTGAAAAATGAAAATTCTTTTAAGTTCCCAATGTTAAAAACATCTAAGTAGGCTACTACAGATTCTAAAATTTACGAATAAACATAACAAAAACTATCGAAATTGGCATTTACAGCAGGGAAAAAAAATCAAAAAAGCCATTTTTACGAAAAAAAATCTGAAAAAAAGGCATTTATGGCATTTTGCCTGAACTTCCAGGCTCTATCCATCATACATACATACTAGACTAATTTGGACTTTTTTCATATTTATCAAATTCACCAATTACACTAGGGTAGTATGCATAATCACAGATATAGGCGATAAATTTCAAGTATTTATCAAATTTGCCAACGACACTTGGCTATTATGTATAACCTTCGGTAAGTGATAATTGTTTAGTATTTATCAAATATATCAACGACACTCAGGTAGGTATTGGGCATATTCACCGGTAAAAGTGATAAATTCATCAAACTTACCAAGACGATTGGTAAGCAATAAATCGGATATTATGCATAATAACCGATTTATCACATTTACCGTAAAATATACAAGATTTCTAGCCCGCGAACAGTAGAAATACCGCATATCGGGCCCGCGGACTAAACAGGTTGTGCACCACCTGATGTAAAGGTAGAGCCGTCCTTAGGAGTGTGCGACAGGTGCGGTCGCTCCACTTACGGTTATAGAAGTGAAAGATATATACATACATCAAATATATTTTCAATTCTAGGATTTCTCTTCTCTCATTAATTCTGAATTTTTTCTCCCTTTAATTCTAAATTTTTTTCTCCCTTTAATTCTTAATTTTCATCAATTCTGGAATTTTTTTCTCTCTGAATTTTCATCAATTCTCAATTTGTTTATCTCTCATTATAATTCTGAATTTTCATCAATTCTGGAATTATTTTCCTCTCATTAATTCTTAATTTTCAAATACAACTACAAGGCCACAACAGGCAAAATGCCCATCGAGGTGGGCATCAATTCTGAAATTTCTTTTCTTTGATTAATTCTGAAATTTCTTTTCTTTGATTAATTCTGAAATTTCTTTTCTTTGATTAATTCTGAAATTTCTTTTCTTTGATTAATTCTGAAATTTCTTTTCTTTGATTAATTCTGAAATTCCTTTTCTTTGATTAATTCTGAAATTCCTTTTCTTTGATTAATTCTGAAATTCCTTTTCTTTGATTAATTCTGAATTTTCATTGATAAGTAGCCTGTGCTGTACATATTTTCAGAATTCCTATTTTTCTCGTGATAATGAATGAATCTTTGAATATGCCAATTCGCAGTTCCCAAAATATATAAAATCGGAGCTAAGGTGCCCCGAAAATTATTTTCGCACCGGGCCGCGCGTCTTATAAGGGCGGCCATGTGTAAAGGGTAACAAAACAAAAATCGTTTCGTCAGGTTTTTTTTTTTTTGTACGTTGTCTGTTGAGTGAGTTTGACTCAGATAAAGAGAAAAATGTAGTTTTTGATATAATCGAGAGAAACGACTAAAAAACAAAAACAAAAGCGAGAAGAAGGTGGTTCTAAAACATGCGGCGGAAGATTTTCGCTTCGAATGTAACCGATTGCTGCCGTGAGAAAGAAAAGATAGGAGGTGTTTACATTTAACCCGCTTTTGCCAGTGGCTGCCGGGAAACCAATCGCTGTCAGGAAATGCGCGTGCGACAAGTGGATTCGTTACTTGTTCCACAAAAGAGGCGGGGCTCTCGTTCAGTTGGGGAACGTAATGGTACCTCGCCCGAAACGAACTATGAGGCCATTCATTTTAAAGAAGACAGTGTTCTTCCGTATTCATAAGCAAGCGACCCGCCAAACTCAAACGACATACACGAGCGATATTCATCCTCCGTTCGGTCCAGACTTGGAAGAAGAAAAGAGAAAAAAAAAGAAGCCCAAAAGCGTGAACCCCACCTGAAGATCAAGTCCTCTGATGAGTGGCGTTCCGGGACGGACAGACGGCGCCCTGCCTCGCTCCTCCGAGGCCTGGTCGGGGCCCGGGGGACCGGCCCGCTCTCCGGCCCAAGCCACGGGAGTTAATGGCGGGCCGGCGAGTGTTTTGGCCGCTCCCGGGCCTGCCCCGGGGTTGCTCCTACGGTCGGCTGAACGTTACCAACGTACTCCCAAGTGTGCCCGTTGTCGTAACCATGGGGTCGTCTCGGCCCTTAAAGGCCACAAACGTTACTGTCGATGGCGAGACTGCGTGTGCGCCAAGTGTACGCTCATTGCAGAAAGGCAACGCGTGATGGCTGCCCAAGTGGCCCTGCGTCGCCAGCAGGCCCAGGAGGAAAACGAGGCACGGGAACTGAGTCTTCTGTACGGATGCCACGAGGGCCTGCTCGCTATGCATCGGGCCGGGTTCACGTTTTCGGCTGCTATGGCCCACCTGCTGAGTGGGCGAAGTTCCAACGGACGTTCTTCGTCCAATACAACGGCCACCAACTCGAACTCGTCTGGTACGGGTGGAATTCCATCTGCACCCCCTGATGATCATTCACCAGGTATGTTTTGCAATCTTTCTTCTAACCTTAACCTTATTTCACTGTATCATCCAGCAGAAGGCTACAATCACGTTCACGAAGAAATTCACCCAATGCACAAAAATGCAGTTGTACACACGTCAATCTAATGACAATTACCGGACAAGAAGTTCGTTAAATCGAGGGTATCCTAAAATTGGACACATTCTTAGAGTAGGCCTATTAACAAAGACAAGAAAGCTGAATTAGCTAATTCTCGTCATTTTATGGCTACAGCCACAACAGGGCCACATCTACTAGAAGCGGATGAATGTGACTATCCAGGCGCTGGTGGACCAGGGGGGGGGGCATCAAATTTCTTCTTTCCCTTCCTTTGACCGATCGTTCAACATCATTAAGGGGGGGGGCACACACACCAAAATTCATGTTTGTCCCAGGTTACCAAATATCTAGTTATTACAGGCTGTAATTTGCAGCTCTAGTTGCAAATGAAATAAAAGGAGAGAAATCCACAATTCATATGCAACTAGAGCACCTTCTTAACAAGTAATCAACGATAACACCTGTGATGATTCCTGAATATATCGGAAAAAACTAAGTTGATATAGGTAAACACGTATAACGAGCTACTCTCTAAATCAGTGGTTTTCAAAGTATGCGTAGCGGCAAGCTGACGGGTTTGAGGTGGTTCTTTTATAGACTATTCTTGGGTATCTTACAGCGGAAAAACGTTGTCATGTCAAGGAAGCAGCGGGCAGACAAAGTTTGAGAACCCCTGAGCTAAATCAAGGAGCAAAATACTCTGTAGGCCTATATCGGTGCCAATAAAGTCCTGTCCGGACCTTTGAATACTATGGTTCTATCCAAAAAATATATTTTGAGTTTCAGTGTAATTATGTCCTAAAAGAGTTTTCGAACCAACAAACTGCTTCCTTTAGAACGGTTTGATGTGTTCAATACATTTTGCTATGCATTACTAAGTTCAGTCGTTTAATTTCTCGTAAGAACAATCAGATATCCGTCTAAATCTTTGAAAACTAGGAAAATAACGTTGTTTAGGAAATATCAATCTAGATAGTAAAGTTTGAGTAGTTTTTATTATGAAGATTTCTAGTTTTTAGTAATCAGAAGCTTAATTTTAAAAAAAGTAAAAGTTTGGAATAAAACTCATTTAAAAGACAATTCGAAGGACTGAGACTGCTTGGTTTATTCTTCATGGCACATTACAAGTAGGCTACGTGATTTGCATGCCCTGACGTTGATCGAAATTTTTCACCCAGTAGGCCTACACAAAGAAAGCGTTGAGACAAAGTCAAATCTCATATTTAAGCCGAAAATGTGATTTCTATGGAAGGAATCTACTCACACAAAATAGCATTTTACCGAAAAATAACTTTTTATATGTTTCTACTTTTGTTCCAGTGTAATTTATTTCTTTAAACAACATTAAACCAATCGTTTTATTTTTTATTTTTTTGAATAACATTAAGTTAATTTACACAATACGCATTTCTGTATATCGCCTTTCCTTAACTTCATTGGCGATTACGTGATACTGTATTCTTACAATATTTTTAGTCAGAAAAATTCATATTTCTACTCAGCATCAGCTGTTGATTGCGATCAACAGCAGCATTTCTTTCCATTTCTTGAGTAGGCTATAATCAATTCTTTAAATTCCAGTTCACATAATCGAGAGCTAATTAGAACTGGATCTATATTTTCAAGGCAATTTCGAAAGATTACAATTAAAATATTCTAGAAAAAAATTGGGATTCGAACTGAAACTAGAACTACAGATTGTCGGGTGAAACTACCAGACAGTTGAAGCCAAGTCGGTTAAATTCACAGGTAGCCTTTTTTTTTTTTTTTTTTAAATCAAGAATCAGAATTTAAATTCAAGAATTTGAGGATCTTGTAAGACGAAACCATCGGATGACCATACCGTTGACAAACAAATTTGCATTAGACTATAAGACATAGAACACGTTTGAAACTGCAATATCGTAGGTAACGATAGGATATATAGATCTATATTTTTGAGCTAAGTAGAATTTACACACCAGGCTACTTCATCACACACACACACACATTAATAATAACCCCCTCCCTTCCATTAGAGTTAAATGTTTTCGGTAAAAACAAATAAAAGTAAATTTATAGGTGTCTTATTTACATTTATTATGGAAAGACATAATTTGACCACAACATGGGAGTTAGATGTTGATTCTAAACTACAACTGGTGTTCTTTATTTTTGCCTGGATTCTATCATGGGACTAAAAGATGATTAGTAAACTGTTTGCTTGGGATTTTACGGAAAGCAACAGCTGGATCCGATTTCAATATTTAAGAAATACAGTAAGACTTCGATAAGCCTTCACTCAAGTTATCGAGAAATTATTACGGCTTAAGCGGAGTGACGACTTAAGCAAAGTGCCGTTAGCTTCAATGTTCAATATTTTGGATATCGTAAAAATTTAAAATGATATATCATTCATCAAAATATAAATTAAAACTAAAATAAAATAATGAAATTTATAGATAATATAAGAACAAAAACGAATTTAAAATTTTTAAGCGTTTAGTATTCAACTTACTGTATAATGGTTAAATACACTGGGGCAAACTTACGATTTATACCAGTATTTTTTTAAATTTACACTAATCAGAGCAAATGCTAGAATAGTTAGCATTTCTCTACAACACAATTAATGCACATTAATTTCATATGCACATGACACATTTAATTTTAGGGATTTTAATTTTTTATCAGTAATTCATGGTACAAATATGAGGTAATCTCGAACACAGGCCGAATTTTGACTTGAAGGCTCCTGGGCAAGGCAAAACAGACATTAGAGAGCATTTTGAACTGGGGAAAAAATGCCTGATTTATCAACAAATATATTTTGTTTGAATTTGAGCCCCAAATTAATGGAGATCAGAGCAGGAATTAGGTCAAGCTCGAATAGTCCCTAACGCTCCAAGAACTTCTGTCTTTTTAGTAAGAAAATGAACTTCGTGTCACTTTCTTTATTTGAGCTGTTCCGTTTCGGTATGTAACGGCTCTCTCTCTTTTATGGTCACTTTTTAACATATAGCAATGTTGTTATCAAGCTTTTTCTTCAAAGAAAGCCATAAAAATCATCTGTTCTTTTCTCTCAAACTTTTCAGTGACGAGTTAACCGAAATTAGTGACGAGTAACCGAGGGTTTAAGAACATTGTTATATGTGGAAGCTAGACGAGACCGAAAAAAAATGACGATTTACCAAAGTTTTACTGTGTATTAACAATTCTAAATTCCAAATCCGTAAAATGCAACAAAACTCTATCCAATCCATTTCTTGGTAGATATATTATGAACAAATGAAAAGAGTGTTTTATTATTTCTGGTGGTTTTTTTTTGTTTTTTTTTTACGATTTTGCGATCTTTGATCACTTTGAAGGCCTGCTGTATAAAACTTCAAAGTGGATTGGAAACCAGAGTATCATCTAGAGTGAAGTTTTAGACACATGGCCTGTAAAACCTGTTATTGGAAGATAGAATATTTGGTCTACAAGAATAATCAATTAACTTTTCAAAAACTGACGGAAAATTTTCTACGTAATACGAGTAAAACGTGTTCATGAGACGTTAAATTGATATTTTTTCATCGAAACATAAAAATTTTATTCAATTTCACAAGAAAAAATTCGTTCATGAAACATTCATAACCATAAGAGATGTTGAGATCGTAATTTTTTTTTTTTTTTACACGAAATTAAAAACTTTTTTTTCCAAATGGTTGATTTCCAAATGGTGGTACATTACAGTGCTACGAGATGCACCGAGGAATGAAATTAGAAATTATATTGAAAATAGTGATTTTTGGAGATCGCGACCGATGCGTTAGAATGCCACATAAGTGCCTTAAAATTCGAAAGGGGTTTTATAACTGTAATTCTCGGGTCTCGATTGTGCCGGGAACTAAAAATTCTTGCAGAATTTTATACGCCTGAACCTTCAGTCAGTGCCACCTACAGTTGAAATTGATAGAACCACCTAGAGTGATTAACTTTTACGGATCAAGAGAATGCTCAACATGCAAAGAAAACTTTCGAGATGGATGGTTTTTTGTAAGGGAACAAGTACATTTAGTCAAAGTAAAATTCTTCGAAAGTTGAAAAAGAACAGATTTTCACTTAATAAAATGAAAAAAATGAGTTAATTTTTTTTATATACTTTCAATTATTTTATCAATTCGTAGAAAACTGACCAAGACACATGGGTCAAAAATATCTCAAATGGTAATGTACTACTTTAATCGCGTGTTGCACAATCATTTTTTCATTATATTATCTATTACAGGGTGGTCGTAAACTCTTTAGAAAAAATTGGAGCTAAAAATCTACATACGGAGAATATTGACGGTCATGTTCAGAAATAACGTTGAAAGTGAGGACTTGTTTGTCTGTTGGGCGTGTTTATAAGTTTCGCTTTTCTGACACTCTGAATAGATTGTGATCATAGGTTCTATTGTAAATATTGTTCGTCTTGATAGGTACTATGGCCCTTCCAATTTTGTCTAAACAGTTCGTGAGTGTTGTATACAGTAGTTTTTCCTCGCATGCCCTATTAAGGTGTGTCGAGTAAAGCTTGTATATAGCAGTTTCTTTATAATATGAATTTTGTTTGTAGGAAATTTGAAAACAAGGATTTTACATGAAATACACACACACTAAGGCCGGGATTACAATATAAAAGTTTGATAAATGATCTCTTACAAAACTTGAAAAAAACAACCAATAAACCTATTGATTACATTCGCTCGAATGTAACCGATACGCTTATTGGTTACATTTTTGTCTGCAACGTGATCTTGGAAATTGGTAGTATAGTGTGATGATATGTGAAGTGCTTTATATATCATTTCCCATCAATTTCTATTGAATATTATTTAGATGAAAACTTAAATTTTGAAAAAAAAATCAAAGAATCGACATGTGTGTGCTTAACCTATATCACAGGTAAGGTGTATAAAGATATTTCATTTGAAAGCCACGGATAACTTCTTTTCTGAAGGTAAGACATTATAACATGAAATTATTTATGAATACATTTTCCAAAGTGTTACAGTTAGCTATGAACCCAAGTATATTCAGAGATTGATTGAAAGATTTCACAATGCACATTGTTAAGTATAGCCATAGACTTCTTTCTATAGTTTACTCTATATAGTTACATAATATCCACAAGATCATAGCGACGGTAAGAAGTTTTGTGTTTGGGAAAAAGATCCTATTATGAAATATTGATTTTTCTTTGTCATCGAAATTTTTGTAGAATATATTTTTTATTATAATTTCACTTTTTTTTGTATAGAACGTTATCTTCAGAATCTAGAACATTCAATGGGATTCATATTAAATTTGTTTCCATTGCCATAAAATTTATATCTTACAAACAAGATGAAAGTTATTGCTCTAATATTTGCTTCATATTTATTTAAGGAGTCATACCTATTAACATTTTCGGAAGTCCCCAAAACTATGTTATAATAGAAATATATCATTAAAATTATTAATTAATTGATTTGTTCCAAATTTTGTATAAATATTTTTGATTACATAGCCTATGCTATGCTATGTTTTTACATTTTTTACATATTTTGAACACTTTTTTTTTTGCAAATTTTCAAACATTAAGAAAAAATGCATTATTGGCACATTGCGCACATGATAAAATAGCATGAATCAGTGTAATTGAATAAAAATTGATTCAACATAATGGAAACTGCTCAGTTTGTAAAATGAGACAAAATATTTGAGATCCACATTCATAAATACTGCATTTATGAAAAAATGATTTAATTTTTTTTAAATTTGCAAAAATCTGAAATTCAAATTTAATTTTAAATAAGATAGAGTCAACTCAATCATTCCAGCTCGGTTGTGCCTTATTTTATGACCTCAACATTTTTCTTTGATTTTGAACTAATTTTTATTCAATTACACTGATTTCATGTTGTTTTATCATGCGTGCAAAGTGTTATATATATATATTTTTTCCTCTTTATGTTTCAAACATTTGCAAAAAAACAAGTAGTGGAGACTTGCAAAACACTATATTTTTTGGCGTTGCATAGCATATACCATCAAAAATATGCATACAAAATTCTAAATAAATCAAGTTAAATATTATTTTTGATGATATTTTTACTAGAGCATAGTTTTTGAGAACTTGAGATGTTTTATGTATAATGATGCTAGATTACATTTTAGATCGAGATTTTGTGTTTTAATCGTAAAATAGCGTCTAAATTTAATTTTTTAGTTTGATTTCCCATTGATAAATTGCTACGAACATAGATGGCTTATCATAGAAAAGAGTGAGATCTCATGTTCAAAGCGTTCTCTTGATAACATAATCTTAAATTGAATTTGAATATGAAAAAAACCTGACACCATACTGAAGTAGTATTTTTTTTTTTCGTTTTTCTGGAAAGTATAGAATATTTTCCCGGGACGTTTACATCCCTTCGCACCTGACAAAATCCTTTTAAAAGTGTTCGGGAAATAGAGTTTTCAATGGGAAGATCTTCAACAACTTGGCCACCCGCAAAGTTAAGAACGGTTAACTTTTGGAAGAAAAATAAAACTAAAATATTAAGAAAAGTTTTGCAGGAACAGGACAAAAAAGAAAACAGCGGCTTTTGAAAGGAGAGATTTTTTTTCGGCTCTTCTTCCCCCTGCTATCTTTGCGTATTCGGTGTCTTTCGGCTGAGGTAGGACACAATTGTGTCCGATAGATAATCTAAAGTAGATTAATTTGTAACTTTGGACTCACGCGGGGCTAACGGTATATCTAAAAGGAGGTTCACGTAAGGAGAGATTCGCGCCACGCGGTGTCAACTATGGGGAGAGCGGGAAAACACGGGTTCGACTCCAGATCTTTGAAAAATGGGTGGAGAAATAAAAAAGATAAAAACCTCTGGTATATATAGAGATTTATTCATTGTCCGATCGTCAATCGTTCGCTATGGGGTCCCCATCCTTTCTTTGCTTTGTGAACAAATCTAGTTGGTGTCTGTGGGGCACCCCTCAGCTCCACACATACGCGCTCTGCACAATTCAAAAACTTCAAATGATTACAGTGAATGTCCCTGCAGTGTCCTAACACGGGAATCTATTTTTCAGCACTTTTTTATTTGTTCCACGGAATCCTCCCATTGCTTTTTTTTTTTTTAGTATTATTTCGGCCAAGCTTTTCTTTCATGTGTTCTCTTTCAACTCCTGTTATAGATTGTTCCCTTTGTATATATCTCTTCATCTCTTTTATACAATCGCATTTTCTCCTCACCTGAACTTTCTGATATGATTAAACACTGTATAAAACGCGGTGTATGAAAATACTATCCGGATTTAAAGAACAAATACAATAAAAATAGCTACAAGAAAGTTCTCGAATTTCAGTTATTTCTCCGATTCTTCGTTGTTTGGTTATCCTTGCCGATGTCTATCTCGAATGTTGCGATTTCTTTTTTTTATGTGTAGCTGTCATAACTGTCAGCAAGTGAGTTTAGGCATTTGTTATCGTTATCTAGTGTATTACGTATATCAAATCTGTAAAAATTCTTACGGCATTTTCTAGTTTAATTCATTTTCAAAAATCATTTATATTCAAGTGGCAGGCGAAACTAGATTCCGACATGTTTCCATTCTCAGTAGTCAGTTATTTAATAATAATAATAATCAATGATTCTGCTAGGGTCTTCAACGAGTCCTGAGCCCTTTAGCCTACATATGGTATGGGGATTTTTCCAATTATATATATATTATATTATAATATATATATAATATATATAATTCTTTAAAAAAAATGTTTTTTTTAAGACAGAGAAAAGGCTTTTATTTGTATGAATAAAATACATTCAATGACGTAACAGGAACAACACAACACATAAACTACGCACAAGCTGAATACAAGGGTATGAAAAAAAAATGAAATATCGAAATAAGAAACAAAACAATTTGTAAGAAATTCAAAATGAATAAAAATCCTCAGTGATTAAGGGAATAATTTATTTCCAGGCAAAGACTCCGTTGATCCACCCGTTAAATCAAGGGTTCTTAACCTTGGAGAGACTGCGAGGGTCTCGCGAGCTTGTATGATAAAACTATCAAGTTTTTGTTTTTACATTATTTCATATTCAATATTATTCTATAAAATGGTCTGTGGCTTTCATTCGAATGGCACGAGGATCCGTATTCTTCATCTCATCGGCACACAATGGGTCTGGAGAACACAAAACCTTAAGAACCCCAGCGTTAAGTTATAGTTGAACACGAGTGAGAATATTTAAAGGATATAAAATTGGGCTATCTAATTCAATTATTTACTATTTAATTATTCATTTATATAGCCATACCATCAGAGACTGGTCTGTTCCAAATATGTATAAATGCTAGACCCTGAAAGGTCATCTCTTGAGTATTATTGAACTGGTTTTTGTGATTATCTTTTGAATACTTGTAATTGCGCTGAATAAATTTCAAATTTACTATTAATTTATTATATTATTATTCATTATTTATATATAAAATTTTTTAGGTTTTTTTTAATTCTTACACTTCCAATATATTCAAGGTGCTAAATATAATTAAAAAAAACAAAAATCTTAAATCCAAATTTAGATCTAAACCCGTAGTTATAAAAATCTTCGAATAGACGCAGGTAAAATCGATTTAGGCCTGAATTAAGCCATGATTACACTATAAAAGTTTGATAAAAGATATCTCAAAAACTTGAAAAAAACAAACAATAAACCTATTTGTTACGTGAATGTAACCGATGCGCTTATTGGTTGAATTTTTTAAGTTTTATATAAGAACTTTTACAAAACTTTAATCCCGGCCTCACAAATACATGTATCGGCTGTAAAGATAGATATTTTATTGTCTGAAACCCAACTTAATTATTCAAACACAAATTATATTCATGAAAGTGAATTCAGATGTGAGGTTTTTATCAGTTTTTTATTTTATTTTTATACTAGCGGAAACAACAAAGAACAACTGTCTCGAGATACGTAACACGTAACTGTGATTTAGAGATAAGTATCGAACTGTTTTTGCAAGTCTTTTTGATACAAAAAAAACTGCAACTGAGTAAATAAAACCGGCGATGAATCATAACTATGACGTTATTGATTTTGACAGCCAGACGTATACGTAAATTATAGACGCACGTTTCATATGGTATTTTACGAAATCCAATGGATATATATAGGTGAATGTTTTGGTAATGATTAGCTTATAGCAGCGTTTCTCAACCTCTGATCAGCGACGATGGCACAGACAGACTTGATGCTTTAATTCTGATTTAATGAAATAATATTTTATTGAATAATTAATATTTGCAATTAATATTTGTAAAATCCTTATGGATTCAAATAAAAAAAATAGACCTTCATACTAAGGGTAACCATATCTCATCAAAAAAAATTACGTAAAGTTGCGATCATAAATGCAGAATATCGCTAATTAAATCCAAAACACGTGATTTTCGACACAGATCTGCTAATTATTGCTACAATTTCTAAAGCCCGGTAAAACAAAGTACCGATACAAATTAGAGTGAAGAAGAATTATTTTACACAGGAAAAAATGCTCATGAGACAAGGTGACCATGTTTCATTGGAAGAAATAATTCAAAATTGGGATCTTAAACACGACAAAGTACGAAAAATTCCCAATTTTGTCACCGTAGCTTTGTCATAAGTTTGCAAAATCACCAATCGTTGCAGAAATTACCGAAAAATAAGCAACAGGTGTGGAATGAAGAGCTATTGAAAATCGCAATGAATTTTTGAAATGCATTCCACGGAATTATCACAGTATAATTTATATACATATATAAGTTGTGAAACTTATCTTCAAAATTTCAGTTAAAGATCATCAATTTTCAAATAGTCTTTGTTAAAAAAACGGGACAATTTCGTGCAAAGGAAGTCAAACAAAAATACGTAAAATGGAGAATGTTTCTCAAAATACAGTACATATGGTCGCACTACTCATGTAGTGAAAAATTAGTGGTCCTGGATACTATCGACCGCCCAATAATTACACACGTGATTCCTTGTGAAAAACTAATGTGGAAAAGTTTTTTATTTGAACCAATAATTATATATGGACGTGGCGTCGGAACCGGGGGTTCTATGGGTGTTCGAGCACCCACGGTAATTTATAGTATGGGTCTGAGCACCCACGCGCGGAAATTTATAATATGGGTCTGAGCCAGGGTCGTAGCTAGGATTTTTGCCGCCCGGGGCAGTTTCCCCTGCCATTCTTTAGTTACGGCCCTGTTCTGAGCACCCACTGAACTGATTAAGAAATCGAAATTTCCTATATACAAAGATCAAGACGAGCACCCACAAGTTCTAAAACTTCCGACGCCCCTGATTATGGAGTTATAACGCAATAAAAATTGATGACGTAGCTTTCGAATCCTGCCAAATTCACAGAACTTATAACTTGGCGTTTTTGAGCTGATAGCAATGCTATAACCCTGAGAGGGATCAAGAAAGATAAAGCTGTGCAAACCAGTTGTTTCCTTGCCTTTTCCCTCAAAACAATTTTATTTGAAAGTGTGTGTGTGTGTAAGGCCGGTATTACACTATAAAAGTCCTATTATAAAACTTGAAAAATGCAGCCAATAAAGTCAACGGTTACATTTTCCAGAATGTAATCAATAACCTTATTAGTTAGATTTTTCAAGTTTTATAAAAGGGATTTTATCAAAGTTTTATAGTGTAATACCAGCCTTAAGCCGGCATTACACTATAAAACTTTGATAAAAATTATTTTATAAAACTTGAAAAATGTAACCAATAAATACATCTGTTACATTCGAGCGAACTTAACTGATCCGCCTATTGGTTGCATTTTTCAAGTTTAATAAACGAACTTTTATAAAACTTTTATAGTGTAATCCCGGCCTGAAGGAAATAAAATTACTACATTTTTTTAAAAAAGTGTTGATTTTGGGGAAATACTTTTTCCAATAGATTTCGTTCGGCTGATACTTTACAGAAGATCTGGTGATAAATGATAAATTTTTCCAATATATGGTGGGGTGAAAGTAGCACGTAATAACAAGGCTAACATCGCTCTATACGAAGAGGAAAAAAGCACCAATCGTGAAAGAAAATTACTGTGTGTGTGATTTTTTGGCTTCTAACGGGGTTGAGTATTTCAGTTCATTTTCAATTAGCGGCAACCCGCTGCATGGGAAAACAATTTTTTCGTTGGGTGTTTGGCACGTAACTGACCTGTAGATAACTGATACGTAACAAAATTTCAAAACGTTGTAACTCCCTTAATATTCGTCCGATCCTAAAAGGGAAAACTCTTCTATATTCGTTTTTCACAAGGAATCACGTGTGTAATTATTGGGCGGTCGCTAATATCCACTATGTATAGAAAAGGTTATAAAGCAGCGTGAAGACTTTCTTTTGCTCAATATGGAGACATCCCTATCATTTTTGAAGTTATATATTCGGTGAAAAGGGAATTTCCATTATGCAACAGTAAACATTAAATTCAGCGACGATGCGGCAAATAGCTGTCAGGATTTTCAATGGGGCACATATTTTCGATCTCGTATCGTTGAAGCGAAAAATTTTTAATAAATTCAATATCTTTTAGAGAACCTGTTTCACGACTCTTGTGGAAACCAACCCCCGTCTCTTTGAATGACTATTAAACGCACATTCATTCGTTTCGATTCAAATAGATTCACGTTTGTTCCGAAAATTTGACTCTCAAACATCAGTGCTATTCAATAAGCCACCCTAGAAGACTTTCTCGAGAATTTTTCAATTGTTTCCCGTTTCAAAGAGTTATTTTCGATAACCTTCTATTTCAATATTCTGTGTAGTGAGTGGGTGACAAATTCAACAATGACTGGCTCCTATATATATTGGAAGTTAAGACTATGACTCCGAATTTGATAGGAATAGGTTTCGTCGGGAGCGTACGTCTTCGGCATATTTCCACAAGATTTCAATATTCTATGGATGGGACTCACTTTTAAGAATTAATGAAGAATTTATATATACAGTAGGTTACTGCGTAATTTATAACCTGAAAATGAAATATTAAGATTTAATTTTATAATTATTTGACATCAACAATGAAATTAGATTCATTAGGAAAGCGGTTCTCAAGCGGTGCTCCTCTGTGTGTGTGTACACTTCCCAGAGGCTCCACGGCCACTCGAGGAAAGTAAATAAATCGGTAAATTTTTGTGATAAATAAATAAGTAAATAAAAGAGACCTACGGTTCTCCTCCATGGAAATTATCTACTGAAAGGTCTCCGTGAGTCAAATAAGGTTGAGAATCGCTGTACTAGGGTATTATGCATAATCACCGGTAAATGCGATAAATTTCTAGTATTTATCAAATTCACCAGATTCGCTTGGGAATCATGCATAATCTCCGGTAAAAGCGATAAATTTATCCAACTTATAGAGGCGATTGGCGATTATTCATAATAACCGGTTCATCATACTTAACATAAGATTCACTTTTACAAAGAATCAAAAATATTGGGCCGCTGGAAGGAAAAAACAAATCAGTAAATTTGATAAATAAATATAAAAAAAAGGCCAACAGGGTGCCACGACAGGAATTATTTACTAAAAAGGGTCCCACCGGCACAAAAAAGTTGATAACCCTTGGATTAGGCAATTGCCTGTGTAGGCCTTCTATATAGGCAATTACACCAAAAGTGTCCGAAAGGAGTATAAAAATATGTAAAATATGAAAAATGATCAGCAGAATAGAATTGTTCTGTGATTGTTGAATGTTCTAAAAATGATTATTGGGGAAAATTGAAAAAAATATTTTTTTTACGGCTTTCAATCAAAAAAATAGTCGTTTGATGAGATTTGCTTCTCTTTATATTATGCAGTAGAAATTAAATGGAAATTCACTGAGATTGAAATCCCACGTTTTACGTAACAAAACATCTTTTCAAAAAAATTTCAGGACATCGAAAAAATATGAAAAATGACAAAAATAATTTAAATCACCTATATTTCAGCGAATTTTCATTCAATTGTTACGGGTCGTATTCTTTCGGTAGAGTAGAAAAGCGCAAATTTCACTAATGAATTTTTTTTATTAAGGGGACCGTATAAATATTTTAATTGCTGTGTTTTCCCCAAAAAATAATTTTAGGAGAGGTGCAACTATCACAATTCTGTTCTTTAACTGATTATTTTCATATTTTACTTGAATTTTAAAATGAACTGTCTTTCGGAAACTTTTAAGGAAAAACCCAGTATAGTAATGAACCTAATGATATGAGTGATGGTGAAGAATTTTGAAAAAAAAATTAAATCTTAAAATTTTTCATTTAGGTTCCCAAATGCTGTTCTTCATTAATTAAAAGGAATCCCGTATTGAAATTTTAGGGAGATATTGCTGAAGTAGTAGACCTATAGCATTATTGCATTCTAGTGCAGCGTTTCTCAACGTTTCTGAATCCAAGTAGCAATAAAATATCTGAGACAGTTCAACCGACCTCTAACTTACAGCATGAGTAGCGTAACCATGTGTCCCGTATTTTACGGGACATTCCTGTGCTTTTGTTTATTGTGATTTCATGTGATTGTCCCTCTTTTTTCAACGAAGCTTATACGAATTTGTAATCTTAACGTAAAATGGTTAATGAAGATAACTTTCATAACATATAAATTATATATGATAATTATGACTAAAAATATAAATACTCATCTTAGATCTTACATATTTTGTCATGGTCAACGTTTTTTTTTTTTTGTGAACTACATTTCAATTCACTGCGAGTCCCAGTAGTTCTTCACTTTTCCTCTGATTCGAAATTTTCAGCGATTCCAACAACGATTAGTGATTTTGGTGACTTATGATAACGATTATGGTGATTATTCACATTGTCTCGGGTAGCATAATAATTTGCTTCTTAATTAGGAGATCGTATGAAAGGTTGCACATTAAAACCCTGTCTCTTTTAATAATAACGAACTTAAGAAAAAAGTTAAAACTCCCGTATTTTGCCGTATTTCAGATCAGTTTCCCGTAATGAAAGTGGTCCCCAGTAATGATGAATATTTATTTTTTCTTTCATGAAATATATTTTAGTTTACGACGATTTGCTGCAGTCCTTTACTTCCCGACTCTTCAGCAATTTTAGCAAATTTGTAATAAATTTCAATTTTCGGTCATAATTTACTTCATATTTAATATTGCGTTTTCCAGTATTTTCTTCGATTAGATGCGATTAATCAAGTCTACCTGTGGATCACCTGTACCATCGCAGTGAACCACTTCTGGGCCACGGATCGGAGGTTAAGAAACGCTGTTCTAGTGCATACATTCTCATTGCAATCGTCTTATTTATGTATCAAAAGCGATCGGTGTGACAGAAATTGAACGGTCACAACCTCTAGCGTACATCTTAGAGCGGGGTAATTATTCCGAGATTTTTGTGAGCTAATTTTCCAAATAAATGTACATCATAAAGTAAGTTCCTGTACGCGATACCTGGGGCAAAGTTAATGGGCTTGTCAATGTGGGAGTTGCCATTGAAATTAAAAGTGGATAACGGCAATCAACGTTTGAAATTTCAACATTCCCATGAAACAAACTAGTAACGTGCTATTCTCCAAAATTCAATCATCAATATGTTTGAAAATTATTTGAGGTCAGAGAAATATACGCGTATATTTTGACTTTTTTACCTTCGAAATTTTAATGCGTACACATCTTAAAGTCAGTCATTTGTCCGTTAGGTAATTAGGTATAATGTACAGCAGGGGGTGCACAACCTTTACAGTCCGCGGGCCAGATATGCCGTAGCTACTTCTACCACTTGCGGGTCAGAAATTCATATATAAAGAGTTACCATATGATATATTCCCGTAATTTCTCTCTTATTTTCAAGAAGGCATAGTTGAGTTTTTCAAATCTAGAATTAAGATTATTTTCTTGACTTATAAATTATGCTATGATAATTATGATTCTACTACATAATTAATTCTTGTCAAATAAATACATTCATCTCACATACTTGCCAAACATATATTGTACGGTTTTTTTTGGTGAATTAAATTTAGATTTTAAGTACCCATCATTTTCCGCGATTGTTAATTTTTCAACAATTTTAGTCATTGGTGACAACTTTACTTGCCTTTGTCAATATGTCTGGCTGTAATTGACAATTATTTTTTTGCTTTTGACATTTTTTTTGCTTTTAACTGGCAACTTTACTTGCCTTTCATTACTTTTTTGGCAAGGAATATCTCGTATTTTTATGAGAAATATGGAAATATTTATAAAGAAATATGCCTAGAAATAAGCTTAGGCATTTATCGTGTTGTGTATATTAATACTTTTCTATCACAACAACTTTCGCAGACCGGATGGAACCCCTTGGTAGGCCGCATTTGGTCCAGTGGCCTGAGGATGTAAACCCCCAATATATAGCATACAAGCTCAAGCTCAACCCATGGCCTTTAGAGCCATCTCACGTGACTCGTGAAGCAAAACACAATTTTGTATCAAACCACAATTTTGTATCAAACCTATGGGAATACAATACCCATTTTACTGAAATTTGTCAATAAAAATACTAATTTTCCAACTGGTGAAATTTCGAAAATTCCAGATTTTCTATATATTAAAAATTATTGGTGGGGGGGGGGGGATTTCAAGAATTTTAACAGAAAAATTGTGGAGGCCTTGAAGAGATCGGGGGTTTGAGGCACGTATATTTTCGGGGGTGGGGCTTTTTATCCTCTTTAGATAGAACACAGAATGGGAATTGCCAACAACAAAATTACTAACTCTAAAAATCTTCAAGCTTTTACGTGATCCGGGACCCTGATCCTTATTATCATTTGAATTTTCATTATGGTATTCAATCGAGAATTTTGAACCTATTATGAGCCACGAATATTTAAAAAAATATTTCCTATACTCATCAGAAGCTTGAGCACCCTCGATAGGCCTACAGAACCGGCTTAATGAATTGGGCCTTGAAGTTCAAAAGGGGCTTGAAGTTCAAAATATTTTGGATTCTTTGCTACATAAGTAAATCTTATACAGGGTGATGCATAGGTAACAGGGCGTATGACACTTTATCGCGAACCGTTGATTCTACAGGCATACTTCCTATTAGAAAAAGTAAGATAACGTATAGTTTTCAGCTTCGTCATTATGTTGCAAGGGGTTGTATAGTTATTAAAATAGAAATGATAACTTTCTATACGGACACCCTGTTTTCAAAAACCCAATTAGAAAATTGTTTCTATTTCGCTCCTCTGATGATAACAAAAAAAAAAAAATTCCAAGTGCAATCACTGAGATATTCGAATTCGAAAACGGAGGAAAGTTGGGAAAAACAGCGTTAAAAATACAGGTAATCCGTATTTAACACTGTTTTTCCCCCAACTTTCCTCCGTTTTTCGAATTCAAATATCTCAGTTAATATTGCACTTAGAAACATGGAATTTTCTTTTTTGGTATCAGGAAAGACAAGGCAACAATTTTGTAATTGGATTCTTGAGCACCGGGTGTCCGTATAAAAAGTTAACACTTTTATTTTACCAACTATACAACACCTCTTACAACAACGAAGCTGAATACAACATGTTATTTATATACTTTTTATAATTGGAAGTATGTCTCTAAAACAACGATTTTCCAATAAAGTGCTATACGCTCTGTTACCTATGCACCCTGTATATGTAAAGTGGGGTAAATCGGTTATCATTCATAATTGCCAATTGTCTCTGTAAGTTTGATAATTTTATCACTTCTACCGGCGATTACGCATGATACCCGAATAAAATTTTAAGACAACCATAATCAGTATGATTCAACCATAATAAGTATGGGTAGTGTATTATATATTATTAATTATTAGTTTTTTCTTCGTAATATATGCTCTTATTTAGGGTCTCTATATAGTTTATTTATTTGACATCTATATTTTTAGGGCATCTTATTTCAACCACCGCGTTGAGCAATTTGCCTGTTATGGCCTCTGCGTTTTTATTTGTATTTGTATCTGGTAAATTTGATAAATACTGGAAATTTATTGCTCTTAACGGTGATTATCCATAATACCGTAGTGTAATTGGTGAGTTTGATAAATATGGAAAAAATTCCCATTGACTAAGTGCTGACCTCTGATGAAAAAGCCTCACCATATTCCTAATTCAAAACTTACACAATGCTTCAAGTCAGGTCAAAAGAAAAAATTCTACAGTGAAAAGAAGCAACCACCACATTTATGCATGCAGGGTTTGAAAGGGTTATGCATAATCGCCGACCGTAACATATATACGTATTAATAAAAATATGCAATAATTTGGAAGCCCCTGTTTGACTCGAAGGGTGAAAAAGCCTCTGAATTCATCAATAAAATCCATAAGGAAAGAAGATACAGAATTCGAAATATCCGGCACTGTTCCCGCCATCAGAATTTCTATCGTTTCTCCTATTTTTCATCTCATAACTGTTCCGGAAACTTTTTTTTTTATTTTTCAAAACGTTAGAATAGATGATGCATATATATAGTATACGTAAAAGGAGGGGAAAATACTTTAACTTCTTTTCTCACTTTGCTATTCATGAGGAACAGCCATTAGAAAGGAACATCGTGATATTAGCCCTCCCGTATCTACAACTTCGTTCTCCCATTGCCTTCTTTTTCCCATACCACATTCCTTTCCCATCCATTCTCTCTCTCTCTCTCTCACCTCTCGTGGCGCCACAGGCTTTGCAAAAATGGCTTCTTTGGTCGCACAGCAGTTCATTAAAGCGATTACCAGTAATCTTCCACACACTCCCCGACAGTCACAGTAATCGCTTGGGCGTAAAAGCGGGTTAAGTAGCGAGGAATTCGTGGTATCCATCTCGAAGAGAGTGAAGAGCAAGGCCAGCAGCAGCATATCATCCATCGCGCACCCTTGTTCCCTTCATATCCGTTCCTCTCGTGTTCGGATCTTTTGTGCCTCTCGGTACGCGACGTCGTAAGAAACTTTCATTATCTCTAGCATCGGCCGATGTCTGTTTATTCACTGCACTGGCATCATCCGCCACCCCCCGGTCCCGAAACCTCGCTACCGGTCATATACCACCCAACCCACCCCGCTCCATATTTTTGTCCGCAACGTCCTGGCACATTCCTAACGCTTTTGCCTTCCTTCTCGTATCACTCTATCGATTATTAAATTTTTGTCGGCGCTCCCGATATGAGGCAGAGGCCGCCATTCATCACAGAGCTCGGCTTGTCGACGAATGTGACGTCACGGGCGCGTTCTGGTAACATGGCTCTGAAGCAGCGACGGTCCATTAATATTGCATTTTATGACTCGCCTTCTCTTCGGGAGAAGTCATATGTCAAATCAACGACAATGCGTCGAGCGTATCGCCCTGTGGCCCGTAATAAAATCTACCCTGTCGGATGGAGCGGGCGGCCGCTTCAGCGACCTTCTGGAGCAAAAGCGAGCGGACGACGACGACGATGCATTCCTCAGCAAGATGCTTCTCCTTCCTTCCATCCGACATACCATTCAAAGGCTTTTCCTTTGCTCTTCTATGTGGTCCCTCTTCTCCCAACACGCGTACAAAATCCTAACCTCGTTCTTGACTTTTCCTCCCATCAATAGCAAAACACTCCGCGACCCCCGAAAGTTTCTACAGGGCAAGAAAAATCTGGAATTTGGGATTGCGCTTTCTGTGACTGCTAGTGGAATGAATTGACTCCGTCCCGGTGAAACTCATATTACATATATATTCTTCTACCAAATTTGCTCTCCCTGTTTATGAACGTCTGTTTCCCGGTTGTCTTTTTATATTGCACCTTCTCTCTCCTCGTCGCCGTAACATTTCGTAATCCACAGAAAGACAGAAACGCCATCAGGTTGAAGAATGCCTCCGCATAAAACGGAATGATCTGAGAGAATGCCATTTAGATAGCGCATTTGCATTCTCTTTCAATAATCCTATCAATCACTTGTGCTGACTCACGAACTCTAGAGAAGCTCTACATCTATCAACAGTTGTCGCGATATAAATCAAAAATAAAATGAACACATAATAAAATGTGGTTGCATAAAAACTGAATAAAAAAATTCCAAATTTTGACTTATTGCTGTAATCCAAAGAACAACAAAACAGTGATCAGATTTAAATTATGCCCATCTCAAAAACATGACACGCAAGTAATAATACTTTGATATTCATTTGATCATTTTTGTCGCACCGTGGTCATTTTCTGCACACGAGAGCTAATTAAACCGAGACCTATGATTTTATGCAGATTCCAAACGGCAGCGTTCGAAATTTTACCATTTTTATATTCACTGAGTTGTTGGTGCGCTAACCCGTTGGTGTGAAACTCATTGCGATAGCAGTAATTGTTTTCTGTTGTCACCGTTTGTGTTGTACCTCAGCGTCAAGAAAGTTTCTAACAAGGAAGAATCGGGTATCGAACACCCGACTCCCTAAACATTCTTGCTACTTCAGGCGAGTGTCTTATCGACCTGAACCACTTAACCTGTTTGATATTCATTTGTTAATTTATGAGACCCAAAACCTTTTGATTCTGACGTATGAAGATTTGCATGCATGCAATTTTCAATTTTATTATTTTAATTAAATAAATTTTGGTTTTTTTAACGCTTTTTAATCACTGTTCTACCAATTTTTAGTACAGTGATTTGCATAAAAAAAACCCCAATCTGATAGAATTTTTTTAATTTCATATAGAATGGAAAAGAGCAAGGTTGTCAAATGAGGATCGTCTAACCAGATCAACAAGTCCCAAAACAGATGATGAAGCCTACATCTCACCGACTCGCAGACGCGATACAGACGAAGAGAATAACTCATCCGACTCGGATCAAGCCGAAGACCGACCAATGCAAGGTCAACCAGACGGCCACCTGTCCGAATCAAACATTCATTCCCCAACCTCTTCATCCCCACCATCAGCACAAGAACCACCAAATTCGATCGTGAAACCGAAGGCCGACTGGGGAATTTCTCAAGAACCGCTTGATCTTCATCATAGGAATGGCATAGAGGACGAACGTTCGCGAAATGACATGACGTCGTTCCATCTGAACAAAAAGAAGTCACCTCTGGAGATTCTTTCACGAGTGTTCCCACAAGAGAATCGTAACGTTTTAAATGTTGTGCTGCAGAGGAACGGCGGGGATGTACTTCAAGCTATCGATGACATTCTCAGTGCTAAGTCAACAGTAGAAGGCAACCATACCGAACCCAACTCTAACGAAACCACTCCAGACACTTCCACTCCACCGGTATCTCCACTTTCTCCACCTCATATGACAAGTCCACTGCAGACCTCTAGAGATCTACCTGGTGGTTTGCCATTAAAAGCAAACATACCGAAGCCGCACCAAGTCAGTTGCTCTTCAGTCCCAACATCATGCACTCCCCTTCCTACATTACCTGCAAACATTACAAATCCGAGTTTTGCTTCAGTGTTTTCATCCATGTCAGGCGCCCCGCCACTATCTTCATCTTCGGCATTAGCCATAGCAACATCGAGCACCCCATTTCGTCGCCCTTATTCTTCAGCTACCCATGGGCCCCGTGGTTTGTTACCTTTGCCCGCTTATCCAGGTTTCTTTCATGGTATTGCCCCGAATTTCGCTCCAGGTTATCCTACTTTCTTCAGTAACTCGATGCCCGGTTCGATGGTGGCATCCGATGAAAATGGAGCCAGGAAAAAAGCTGAAAGGCCTGGAAATAACGCCGTTAGTTCTAGTGTCGGCTCTGCTGAATGCTGGAATTCGTCTTCGCCCTGTGAAGATCCATCACCACAAGACCTTTCTTCAGAAGGTGAGAGAAAGAGTCCGGGAGGTTTCCCCGAATGACAGGGTAAGGATAAAAATATCGATATCGAATTCCTTTCAAGATGTTGGACTTCACTTTCCAGTCTCACGCAGAAAAAATATATACGGTAAGATCCTATCAGGGATCTATAATTTCAAAGTCCCGAAGTGCCAAATGCTAAAAACTTTCGAAGCATATGTACAACAACTCATCGGGCATTCCTTACCATTACCATTGCTATGAAATCGACATACAGGGGAATAAATCTGAAATCTTTATTTTTCTCCTATATTATAATTATAGAAAAGGGTTGGTGTTACATTCCATGTCGTGAAAAATCCCCGAGAAAAATAATTTTAAGGTATCCGACTACGTTCGAGAGCACTTTTCTATAAAATGTGACTGGAGTGAACTTTAATAGCATTTTTTGTGATGGAAAGTGTCTCGAAATTTTGAAAACAGTAACAAATTTTGGTCTACCTATATCATTTTCCATGGAAAAAGCCTTTTTTATGTAAAATTTTAGGAAAAATTCACGTAATATTCGAAACAAGATCGCAAAAAAAATGTTGTTAATGAAATGTTTTATCATTTTTACAGTACATTTAGCTAGCAATGTTGCAGGTTATGAACCAAAATTTAAAGGATTGCATGATATGCTCATAAGTTACACCCAAATATGTTAATGTACGTGTGAATTTTTTGAAATTTCTTCCTACATTTCGTCTATAAAACACCGTAATTCAAAAAATATATGTGATAGACCTTAGATTTTGGTTCATAACCTCAATAATATATAGCAAAATGTTATATTAAAATTTCGTAATGATAATAATGAATAGCTTTTTAGAAAGTATGTCACAAAGTCAAGTAAAATGTCAAAAAAAAATATCATTCTTCGTAAAACACGTTTAAAGTTTTTATTCACTGATTATATTTATGTACAAATGCAACACTGAAGTGGACGTAACTTCGGTTCTGAGCGTCATGTAAACAAATTAAGGCCTGTTTTGAAATCACAAAGAATAGGGCTTTCATAAAAAATAAAAATCGATATTTTCTTCCAAAATGACGTTTTCAACGTAGTCGGATACCTTAAATTGCAATATCAGGTATTTCTTGATCCAAATAAATTCCTTCTTGAGGATACTACTATCTTTGTGAGATATTTACTTATTTGTTCTGATAATCTCCTTTTCTTTTTCTATGTGACAAATGATTGGGGAATACGAAGACACGCAGACGTCTTGCTCGGATCGGTCGACAGTCTTGTTGTTTCATGTATTTAATATTTAAATCTCTAGGAATCTTTCTATCACTGTTTCTTCATGAATATTCTTTAATATTTTCTATTTTATTTTCTAGGAATTTCTTTTCCTGGAAAAGAATTCTACAAACAGCAAAGGAAACTGTGACCAAATGAAAATAAATATTACATACTAAAAAAAGTTTTTTCTTCGGCTCTCGTGAATTCTACAACACACCAAAAGATTTCATAAATGCTTCTTATCCTTGCTGTGCAGCGAAAAACTTTCTTTTCAATGTGCTTCATTATTCCTCAGTTCTTACTTTTTCTACTGCGTTTTCAATAATAATAATGCATGTTATCGTTACCTGTACCTGTATAAATCAAGCATGTTGTCGATCTTCTCTGTATATGTGACATGGCTGTTTCTCCTTCAAAGAGCATAGATATCGCAAATATTTATATTGGGAAACAAAATAAATCTCTGTTGCGTTGGTTCATTTGATTTGATGTTCACCTGTTTTACATGTTATACTCTTTCTCTCTCTGTCTTAAATTCCTTGCCAGTGGCGTATATTGAAATACATAATTATGTAAATGAAACTACGTACACGACGGCTTTGTACATTTCTTTTTCTTGTTCATTGTGTTTCGCTTTCTGTTAGTATAGTGTCATAACTGTCGAAATACAAGGAAAAATTATTGTAAATCTATTCGCAACAAGCGAAATGTGAAAAGTATTAAATGTATGAAAACAAAACAACTGTGTGTGTGTGTGTGGTCTTCTATTTATATAATATTTGGAAAATATTACGACATTAATAATTATAACTCATTACACGTTTGATCATTTTATTGTTTTATATAATTTTTTTGAAGATTATCCCAGAAGGAATCTTCCGAATGACTAATAATCTAAATAACATTATTGATAATATTGCTCACGATGAATTTCGAAGTGGTTTACAAAGCCATTGGCAAACAGATAAAGTACATAATATACAAAATGTACCGTCATTGTACGATTTCTTTTGTATAATAATAGATACCTACATGTATGTTGTCGAAGAAAGGCTTTGATATTCTTCGAATTTGTCTCCGTGCAATCGATACAACCATGAAATCTTGTTCATAGTGTCCACAACAGCTGTCGAATGAAACTTCTATACAGCGAACCGGAAATCTTTTTTTCAATGAAAAGTTCAAAGAGCAATTTTCGAGTGTACAGTAGTCCATAAAGAAAAAAAAAACCTATTTTAAGGATGACCATACGTTGTTATTCCGCTTATTTTCACTACATGAATATGACATAGTATATTCCCTGACATTTGCAAAGGTCAGGAAGAAATAAAACCCGCCGATGATATTTAGCTAAAGTTTACAGAGTTCTTAGTAACGTCAAACTTTTATAAAATTGGACATCTTTAAGTGGATACTGTTGGAACCGAAATAACAATATCCACTTTTCCAATAATGTAAAATAGTTGAATTGCTTCATAAAGTTTGCTTGCTATGTACTTTTTTTTTTTTTTTTTACAAAGTTATCATATAAGTTTCTACGACAAACCCACTTTTTACGCATTCTCTAGAGTCTAGACGAGTAAAATGAATAGAAAAATTCAGTATCCACTTAGGGAGTGTTTGAAGATCTCGGACTGAAAAAAAAAGCATTCACATAAGCAGTTATAATAGTTCACTGAATAGTTTCCACTTGTATGATTTTTCATGTATTAATGCTTAGAAATGGGAGAAGGAGCTAAATTAAACTATTCATTGAAAACCGGTTTATCCTCTTATCTGGTATCCACTTTCAGAAGCCCGACTGTATATGTTTCATATGATCATTCAATTACTTTTCCAAATGAATAATATTAATTCAATCTTATTATACGATCCATCACGTCCTCAGAAACACATTTGTATCGGCGATTTCCCCTAAATTCATCGTCTGAATATGTAAAACTTACTGTTCTGTACCGAATTAGGAGGCCCTGGAATATTTGCATGCATGAAGATAACAAGTTTACATGAATATAGAATAATTTAGAAAGGACCTCCACATCAATTAATTCTGCTAATCCTCAACCACGTTCATTTCTACCTAGAGTAGATTGTTCAACGCAGGATTTTTCAACCTTTTTTGAACCCAAGGACCAGTAAAATGTTCGAAACAGTTCGACGGACTCCTAACTTACGGCACGAGTATGTGCAATTTTATAATACATCCAATTGAAAAACTTAAATTTAACCCTTTCCAAGGCCGTGGGAAGTACGCTATAATTCCCACTAAATTTATAAATTTTTAACGTCCATGGTAAGCTATTTTACCACCTCTCATTAGAACTACTATCTGTTAATAATTTCAGAAACAAAACAAAAACTAATTCATCTAAATAATTAAAAAAATAATTAATTGATTAACTACCGTAAAATGAGCTGAGATTGTGTCAGGTTTTTGAGTTTTTTATGCTATTTCTTTATTTATACCAACATAATTGGCTGAAATCGGCACAGGAAGATAGATACACATCTCAGCTTTCCATTTCGGAGCAGAAAAAAATTTCAAGCGGTTGCAGGCGGTTGAGGTATTATTATTTTTTTGGCATCTCTTCCTCCCCCCATGAGAGGTGGCCTCCTCTTTTCTTATTTATAGCATCCATGGAAATTGATCATGGCTCATCCACACACCACTTACCTTGAAGCAGAAACACTCCAGTTTATGTTGAATATTTTTTGAGCTGAAAAATTTGATTTTTTTTAAATTTAATAATGTTCTAAAGGTTTCAATAAATAAATTGGGAAACCGAAGAATTCTTTTCAATAAATTCTTCATTTAGAAATGTTTAACGTTTCAAATCAACCAAAAAGACTTCTCATTCCCCTTTTTCCTTGGGTGCAGATATTTTATCAATAATTTGGTCCCTCCTATACATTATCAGCCTTTTTTGATCACAAATCCAATATTTTCTTTTTCTCACCATACAGGAAGCACAATCTTCCCCCACGGACGGATTTTATTCCCTGGACGGATCATGCTGATCCCTTGGGAATACGTGAAGATCACGTTATTATTATTAAAAAGAGCTCCTTTCTTTCACTAAACTTGGTGTGCATTTCTCCCGGATAGATTTTCCCTTCGTATGAAACGGCTACGAAGTCACCTACATTGAAATCTGCTGTGGTTGTAGTGACACCTTTCCCTGACAGAAACTTCTTTCGCCTCCAAAACTCGTGCTATGAATTCATCGGTTAACCCATGATACCTCCAACCACCACTTTCCTTCCCGGAAAACCAGTGTTTACAGTACATCAAATAACAAAAAAAAAACAGGGTGGCACAATCTCACCCTATCATGTGGACTTTTTTTTAATTATAGTGTCATATGTTAACAACCAAACAAGGTACAGAAATGAAGCTCCACAGGTAATATTTCAGGTAGTAGGTGAATCAAAATTATTACTTACCAGTGCGTGAAATAAACCCATGATACCACGGGAACCAACACTTTATACGGGTTGTAAGAATGTGACAAAACAGGGAATTGTAAATAAAAATTTCGGAGGTTACCGAGTTCTCATCAGAGAAGTACGATAACGCTTGTTGCTTTGTACCAACATATCACTATTTCCTGCTAATTGGAAAAACTAATGGTTTTAATAACAAGCCGCTCGAGGACACTTGTTTACTGTATCTCAGGATGGCACATTCTCACCCCAAGTGGTATAATCTCATTCCATTTTACGGTAATTATTTAATTTTTTAAAATTAATTTCATTTAATAAGCTAAATGAATTTCTTTTCTTGAATCAATCTCCAATCCCAAAAAATATTTTAAAATACCATTAATAGAAAAAAATGGCTTTTTAAAGGGTTAATTATAATTAACTTGAGAAACGTTAGTTTAAGATACTTTCGAGACACATTGGACTGGGTAATAGATATGACGTTTAATAAGGCGATATTATGGAATTAAACAATAAATTTACTCTTTGTCACTTTACTATAAGGATCTTCAACCTTTTCTACTCGTGAGCAGCAATCATATCCAGGATCAAAATAAGCCTATTCAGTAAGCGCCGAGTTGCTCGCGAGCAACAGGTTGAAGATGCCTGCTCTAATACTACACTGGCAGAAATTACAAAAATAATGTCATGATCTCTATCTAATACATAAGCTCTGTAGTTATTTTTTTTAATATACAGTATTTCAAGGATGTGATCCAATGCTTCATACTGCATATACAGGCTTTCTCAAATTGTTTGCACGGCAAATATCTCTTTGCAACTGTTGACTTTACATACATACTTTCAATTACAAAGAGTTTTCAAATATGACGTGCAGTTACTTAAAATCTCAAAATTTGTTTGAGGGGTCATACACATAAGAAAGTAAAGAGATGAACTTTTACACAGTCCCGTATGATAAAACTCCCAATCATTGAAATGTAGATCCAGCTCTGAAAAATCATTTGCAAAAAAAAAAAATTTAATTTGTACTTGCAATATTTATCGAGGTAAATTAAATACGTAAAATCCCTATTTTTGGCAACTTATCACTATGTTGGAAAGTTTTCAATGGCTCAAAGGTTGCCATTTTTAGGGACTGTACATAAATAGAATGAACTCAACCTTTTTATTTTTTATTCACAATAAATAAAAATTTTATTTTTTTGACAATTATAGAATTTTTAAATCTTTGAATTTAATTGACGTTTCTCAATTTGTGAATTACTCTCTGAACCATTGGCAATAAATGCTCAAATCAAATATCTCCGTTAATATTGCAGCTGCCAAAACATAGTGATTTTATAAATTAAATATCTCGATAAATATTGCATTTAAAAATAAGCAGTGTTTTGTGAATGACTTCTCAGAGCCGCACTCACATTTCACTAATTGAAAATTTTAGCACACACGGTCTACATAAAAAATAATATTTCTTTATGTATACTACTCCTTGGGAAATTTAAGACATTTTAAGTAACCGAACCTGACCTGACCTGAATAAAACGTTTTTCGGCGGTTCCGCGGCACGTTCGCCGTTCTACCACACTTATCAAGCGGGCCAATGGGGTGACCTATGGTGAGTAACCGAACGTCATTTGAAAACTTTTTTACTATTGGAAGAATGTTTCTAAAATCAACAGTTGCGCAAAAACAATTTGGGACAGCCTGAAATATGTATGTTGAAGGAATAACTCATGTGATACTGTGGTACATGTAGATTATAAAGATATATTTTTTTCAAGAATCGAACTAAACCATTGGAAAATAGGAAAGTAGGGTGTGCGATATTGAGGATGGGTTCTGAGGCCGTAGGAAACAGTTTGCAGCAGTTTCTATGTACTATTGTAACGGAAGAAATGCCTGACTGGATTTTGGAGAATGACACAAGAGACTGCTTGTTTCCGCCCGAGCAAACGATTGTCATTGATCTCTCTTTCAATAGCCATTCCCTCAGTACACATTCGACTCTCGGAGCCCTTTTTTTCCACCTTCTGGTTTACAAGAAATCATTCAGAGGTTGACAATCATCGGTTGTACCCTCCTATTATTCAAGAATATCTCTTTCATTTTTTTTTTCATTCAAAAGCTTCAGTGTTGCCTGATAATCGCATTAGGACGGATTACACGCAATCAGGATCAAATCGGGAACAGGAGTGGTGCACACACACATACAACTTTTCTACCTATTCTAATTCAATACAAAGAAATTGATTTATTGTACAGTACATTCGTTACAAACGGATACCAATTATGACAACGGCACAATAAAAAAGAATCGTTTTCGAGTAGTTCTTGGTTAGAATTGAACAATTGATTCAATCGTAAACTAAACTGAATTGCATCAAGACGCAAAGTATTGTTTTTTTTAATGAACATTAGATACAATATTTCAAGTTAAATGACCAGTTTAAAAAAAAAACGTTTGGATACTTCAATATTATCGATTCATTTTTAAGAAATATTCAGTGACCTGTTTCAAATTGTTCTTCATTTATGAACTTCATGCACAACTATAAAAATTCAAATTATACTTTTTACAGGTCATGTATTGACATGAAAATAAAAATAAGAATGTTTAAAAAGTTTAGACAAAAAATTATAGAATGTTGTAATGAACTTGCCGATATTTACGGAAGACACTGTTGATTAAACCTTGGCACATTATTTTTCAAACTTTTATTTCTCAGTCAGTTTTTACCATAAAATTTCATCAAATTCATTTTTAGTAACTGTATACTGTATGAAACAGCATATAAATTTTAAATTACATTTTTTTTACTGTAACAATGAAATATAGATTTTTGGAAAGAGGCAACAATATTCCAAGGTACAAGAAGGGGTCTTGTACATTGAAGCATGCACTGTTGTACATTAAAACCTGGTAAAATTACAAAGATAAAAAATACAAATGTGTTACAGGAAAAATGTTTTTTTAATATATTGAACTATAAAATATCAAAATAATGACTGAAATATGATTATTAATATATATATATATAAACAAAAGTAACAATAATGGAGGTAGGAACGTATTTATATACAATGAAATGTATAATTATTCTTTGTTATACTTGTAGAAAGAAAAATTATGGTTCTAAATCTTTAGTTCTGCTAGTTCCTTTGACGGAAGGTGATCGCATTAGAGATACAATGTCCGTGATATCAACATTTGCTGTATCTGATAAACAATAAAATATTTTCTCATCTCTCCTCTTAAGGAAATTGACTTGGTAAACGATTTTGTTAGGTGCATCCCGCATTGTAAACTTGTTTTAACTATGTTTTTCCCAATAAATTTGACTGGGAAATAACCGAAGGTGGAATGGAAGAGAAGAAATGAGTATAGCTGAAGTTTTTAAAGGAAAAAAGTATAGAACTATAAAATTTAAAATATATAAATTGTATTTAAAAGCAAAAAAATGTATTAGAAATTAGTGTAAGTTGAGTATTCCAAGGTAAACTAGGAAAACTTCAAGTTTCATACTGTTTCAAGGTACACGATGCTCTATTATTTGTGAAAAATATTAATAACTTTTTTCATGATGCTTGGTATGATTGGGCACTTGATACAATTTATCAGGAGAATGCATCAGATTATAGTTACTTATTATAGTTCACTAAACGTCAAACGTGTAAGAGAAACAGCAAAAACAAGGGCACAATTTTTTTTACTTTACACGCCTATTTGTAAAATCTCTGTCAATGACATAGACAAATACAGTAGCTGAAACCACTTTTAGTTGTAAGGCTATGCATTTCTAATCTCTTGCACTCCAAAAACATCAGCTAGAAAGCAATACTGCCAAAACTATATCAAGTGGTTTACTATGTATGGTCAAGGAACAACAGTTTCCCCTATATACGTTTCCTATTGAAGAAACGAAAACTTTGATGATTGTGACTGGATTTCATGCTAACTAATTTGAAAATTTCGTGCTATATACTTTCAGATTCATTTACTGTCGACAATTTCTGATTTAATATTTAGTGAATTAAATCATTTAGCTACGTTGAGAATAGAAGCACCATGTCACTTAAATTCCCTCTGCAGGTAACAAAGGTTTAGCAAGTGGATGTAAATTATTTTTAATGTATATTTACAGTGTTGCGTTCTTTTATGACCATTAAGAAATCCCATGTTTACTTGCACATTCAACATCTGAGCACATCGGCTTCAATTTGAATTTCAAATCAAATCATTTCAAGTAACTAATGATGTGTGGTGAACATAATTACTCTAAGTACAGTATATGACTTCATTTGTTTTAAATTTGCACTACTAGACATAAAACTTCATAATTGTGTCCAAAACTTTAGAGACACGCAAATCCCCCCCCCCACAAATAATGAATACTTTATTATTTGAAGAAAAAAAAATTTCTAATCAAAAAATGAATTTTGGAATAACAGCTGTTTTAATTTCAAAAGAAAATGTTGTTTACGCGTAAAATTTTAAAACGGGATGTTGTTCGTGTTGAATGTTATGATTTGATTATAGTGAAACCTGGATATAACGATACTCTCAAGAAAAAATATCGATGTAGCAGCGTTATCGTTATATCGAGCGGTAATATTCCCATCATGTGCCACCAAATTTAACTGCTGTTCTCGGCAGTTCCTTTATTACCACCAGGTAAAATACACTTATAAATATTTATTTGCTGCAAAAAATTATAATGTTATAGTTAAATAATGAAATGCAAATACTTCCCCCGCCTCCCCCGTGTAATGATGTTTATCGTAAAACACTTTAGTATGCTACTGAAAAAGTAGCTCACGGCCACTTCAATAGAGGTCGTGTTGCGCAGAATACCGATGTTATTAGACACCGTTGGGAGAACAAAAACTGGTGAGGAATTTATACAGGGTGATTATAATTAAAGTTCCCCTATTCTGAATAGTTTTCCTCAAAAACTATTAATCCGAATACAGCCAAGTTTTCAGAATATCTTAATGAGACCATGGGAGAGAGATTTATGCAATAAAAAAAATATTTTAATTTTTTACGGGAGCTACAGACCTCTATTGCGTCCGTTGTGGTGGACGCATTCCATTGAAACTCTGTATATACGCTTTACGGACCATAGAAAAACGTAAAATGCAATTTAAAAAAGCGACACTTTTTCAAATGGTGGTCAACAATCGAACTATTTTTATTGCATAAATCTCTCTGGGGTCATTCAAGTATTACGTCAGCATCGAGGGGGGGGGGGAAAGGGGGTCAGTTTTTTGCTGACTTTTGCTAACAAGGAGTGGGGAGGGGGTCAAAAATGGCTGAAAATCTGCTTACGTAATACTTGAATGGCCCCTCTCCCGTGATCTCATTAAGATATCCTGAAAATTTAGCTGTGTTCGGATGAGTATTTTTCGAGGGAAACTATTCACACAGAGTACGGGAACTGCAATTATTGTATATTGAAGGTGATTTTGGACGAGATATCAAAATATATTATTGTATCGATTTAAAAATTTGTTCAAAAATATCGAAAAAAAAAATTATACATAAGGGGGATTATATATAAAGGAATTTATCGTAGTAAAGGATATAGTTGTATCGAGAGGAACTCAACGTTAGACTATAGGCAATTCCAAATACAATTTGAAAAAATATCGTTGTAGAGCAGTGCTACTCAACCTATGGTCTTGGGACCAGAGGTGGTCCGCGACAATAGCACAGGTGGCCCGCAGGCAGACTTGATAATACAATTCCAACGAAATGAAAAATTATTCAACCGTTGTAATATTGATATTAGTAGTAACCATATAGTTTCAAATAAAAATTATACCTTCATACTTAGGTCCACCATACATCATCGAGGAAAATGCGATCCTAAATAAGGAATATAACTGAATTTTGCAAAGAAAAAAATTCAATTTATTGGCTTAAATGCAATTTGCTAATTACTACTGCTGAAATTACTAAAGCTAAAAAAATAAAATGCTGCTACAAATTTCTGTACAAAAATGTATTTCCCGAAAAAAAATATTCAAATGATGACTATATCTTATTGAGAAATATATGCCAAACTGGGATCTTAAATGCCGTAAAATGCGGAACACACACACATCTCAAATTGTCATCAAAAATGTTGCGAGAAGTGGGCACAATCACCCAATTGTTATTAGAATAACTGTAAAATTGTGGAAAAAAATGTTGAACCTGACAAATATATCTAAAATGACTATTTATATTTTCTGCCATAGTTATCATAACATAATTTATATATTATGAAAAAGCTTTGTGTGTATTCTGACTTTAGTAAATACTACAAATTCAAATAAACTGGAAAACGGGACAAATTAAAAAAAACCGGAACCAAAATTATAGGAATGTCCCGTAATACAGGACACAAGTAGTAGTCCGTCAGTTTGTTTTAGATATTTTACTGGTCCTCGGGTTCAGAAAGGGTGAGAAACGCTGTTGTAAAGTTATTTATCGTTGTATCGAACATCATTGTAGCGAGGTCTTACTGTATATGGAAATAATTTAACAATTAAAAGTTCGAAATTGAAAGGTATTTAGACAGATGTTCTTGTGTCAAATTCATTCAATGTACAATGAACGAACAATGCACTTCCGTGTTTCGTATAATTTCCCGAAACGGAAACAGGAAAATGTACGGAAGTCCACTATTATATACAATGACAGAAAGGGAAGCGGGAAAACGGGAAGAGATAGCGAGTGAGCAATAGTGATATGGTATGACGACGGATACGATTGCGCGAGCGAGCGAGCGATTACACTAACCGTGAGCTCATCTAAATTCGATGTCTGTTCTCGCTACCGACACAAGTGGGCTAATGTAATTTCCAATCGAGGCCCCTCTCAAAGGGGGTCTGTCATCGAAAGGCGCCCGTGTATACCAGGGGCCGGCCTCAATCGAAACTGTCACTTGCAGGACCCGAAGGTTGTAGCAGCAGTGGAAGCTATATCATACGGAGGTGTTAGTGTGTGTGTGTGAGTGTGTATATGTGAAAACTCTCTCTGCGCTTGCTTCGCCCATCTGAAGGAACAAGGCTTTGGCGATACACCAACACTTTCCGGGTTGCCTTCATTGGCACTCAAACATTGACATGTTTCGGGGTTTGTCCGAGTTTCAATATTCAGAAATGTTTGTTTGCGCGATTGAATTTTAAAAGCAAATAAATTCTAACAAGTGGCGCACATATGGTAAAGTATGCTCATTAACTGCGTGGGTGGCGAATTTAATGAACTTAATTTTATGAACCTGATTAAAATCATTATCGTTCGCCATGAATTAAATTCGCACATAAAATCTATTTTATTTTACAGTAAATATGAAATTACATTACTTGAAATACAGGTAAATGTAGGTAAACAAAGGTGTTCAAATTTTTTGAGTCGCGAGCATCGGCTTACGTTCATTTTATTGGAAGTTAAATAATTCAACGGTGGTTCTGGCATGCTGAGGCTGCAATAATGTTAATCCTTGTGGGCAGTGTTTCTCAACCTGGGTCCTGGGATATTCTAAGGGGCCACGGGTGAAAATCAGATGAAAGGGAGAGCCACGACAAGTGGTGAAGGGGGCCAGAGAGAGATGTGAAGAAATAAAGTTTTCAAGTGAAATATGTTGGAAAAAAAAAATGTGATTATACTTTTCAGAATCCAGCAGAACTGCCCAAAGAACCAGGACCATCTAAACCCATGTGGGCGTGGCTCGGGGTCCTCATGTCCTTAGGAGTCCTTCATGATGACACCTGGTACTATGATTTTTGAGTGGAAATAAGTAAGCTGTTGCGATTACTTCCAACTACGTATGGGGCCTCAGAACATCACTTTGCCCGAGGTCCCGTGAGGGTGATTCTTAAAGTTCAAGCGTGAGGGTGGGGAGTATATGCGTAGAGCCCATAATTAGCTGTATGACAGATGTCATGCCGAGGCTTTTTGCATAGACGTCATAATCATCATCAGCATCATTTGGAGGAGCAAGTACTCCATTGAACTCAATGTTAAAAGTACCGATTTCAATGTGGAAATCCGTAAATTTAATAGGGTTTTTCCGTCACGTCAATAATTTTATAAATTGGATTGAACTCTTAATTTTCGAAATCTTGAGTTTACTTAGAGATAAGAAGAAAAAAAATTAAAAATTAAATAATTCTCCAACTTTTTTTGAGTTTGATATACATGCGATGACACACACACATTGATTTAAACTTTTTGTTTATATTTTATCAAGTAGAGAAATTGAAATTTGAAATTAATGTCTCTGTATTATTTTTTTAATATTCATCATTGCATCAATTCATATATTTTAAGATTTTTTTTAAAATTTATTATGGCTTATAGATTACATTGAAGAAATTCTGCAACTTTTATTAAAGCATTTTTTTGACATAAAAACAGGCATGTGCAACACCCTTGAATCTATAGGCGTAAACTTATCGGCTTAACTTCATGGGGACGGGGGTGCTCAGGCTCATGGGCCGGATAAAATTTCATGCCTATAATGCTGCACCCTCAAAATAAAATTTCGAAATATTCAGCATCCATCACGAAGAAAAGTAATCGATTTTATTTCTACATATCTTCAATTTAGATTTGTTTTGTTTAATTTATATTTGTCTACCATGAGCCGCCGTGGAAGTGACCTTGTTGGTTACCTAGGACAGTGGTGCGTTCAATTGGAGGGCAAAATAAATAAAATAAAATAAAAATAAATCCAAAATAAAAATTTCCAAAAAAAAATAAGAAATTCATTTTTATTTAAAAATATGTCAAAACTAAAGAATGCCTTTGTCCAACTGAACTAATTGCCATGTATTATCAATGTAATTTTATCAAATTCTACTTGTACAATAATCAATATATCGGCTCCGTCATGCCAGAATCACGAATGTGCAATGTCCTTGCAAAAAAAATGTGGGAAATGACGTTTGAATGTTTACTATACCCATGTAACTACCTATGGAAGTTATTTTTCTAAAATGTTTTGTAACGTGTGTTTCAATAGGGATACACATTCGCGTTTCAGGCGCAACTTAGATAGCAAAACAAGGTATCCAAACGGCTGATAAAAAAAATGAAAATTTGTATATTCGCACTTCTGGTGCATGCGGCGGACGATATCAAGATAGTACTTTTACAGGGTGACTTAGAGAGAATCACCCGATTTCAAAATTGTATATTGCTTAAAAATTAAAAACAGAATATAGAATGATAAGTAATATGTGAATATACGGGGGAGAATGTGTCTACGTTTTATGAAACGTTTTTGTTAATGTCTGTCTTTAAGTTTCGAATCATTTTGAAATCGGATGATTCTTTCTTAATCACCCTGTATAAGAAAATCAAGGACCATACACCTCGTTATACTTCCATCTTGTATAAGAGACACTAAGTACATCAAAAAACAAAGTAAATATTTATTTTGATATTAAAAAAAATTGAATATCTTTGGAAGTCAATATCGCCTAATTAAAATCAAAACAAGCGTTCCGAAAAGTGCTTTCGAGACAGCGCGTTTACTGGCAAAAAAAAAATCGAAATGTCCCGGAAAGCCGGGACACATGGTCGACTTAATTAGCGGTCGCCTTTATTTTTTTTTTGGTCAAAACGGGGTCGTGCTTTAAAAAGTTTGCACACCCACTGACCTAGATACGGTTTGTATGTCCCTCAAAGCGCAAACCCTTCATTGAAGAAGAAAAGTATAACGTGATTCAAAAATCCTCATGATAGTTAAGATCGACAATGTCGCCATCTAGTGAGGGACTTGAAAGCTTTAACAAACACTACTCTTCAGAAGACCAATTAGAGCGTTTATTAATTCAAATGCTAAAATAAAATATGTTTGCATATGCAAACCGTTATAAAATTATGCAAAATCATACAAAAACACTTTCCTTTCTAATAATAGGAAATTATTTTGTCTTTCCCTCTCCAATACCTGGATGTATGGTCCTCACAAGAGGGTAATTGAGAGTGTTCTAGCTTATAGACACTAAAATGAGGAACAAATATGGGACCTGTAGCACAGATCCTCGGGCAAAATGATTTTTCTGGAGGGGGGCTAAATGGCTGGAAGTACTTGCTAACCATTTTACATACTTTAACTCTCAAAAATTGCTACTAGATCTCACTATATATACATGTAAATATATACAAGTCCTCCCTTCCTCCTTCTGCATTTCAGGCTGCCGAGCCATGCCAATACTCCTAGTTACGTATCTATAGGAGGTATTGGCAGGGCCGTCTTGAGAGCATCATGGGCCCCCGGGCCAAGTGATTTTTCTGACGCCCTACCAGGCAAATTCTCGAAAATTTCGACCAGATCTCATTTTTGTGGAGCCCCTTTTCTCTTGAGGCCCTGGGCCGTGCCCGGGTGGGCCCATGCCTTAAGACGGCACTGGGTATTGGCCGTGCCGAGTGGAATCTAATAACGTTAAAACAATGCTACCTAAAGAAAGGAGAGCCTGTATGTGTTTGTAATAAGAAGAGCAAGGCTTATATTTTTCATAAGACGCATCCGTAAATTGATAGAGTTAATTTACTAAGCAAAGGTTTTTATAAAGGCAGTTAAAGACAAAATTATAAATGAGTAATCAATGCATTCTAATCCATTATCGCGGCCTTTATTTTGCTGCCCGATGAGAACTGCACCCTTCGCACCTATTTAAGTCTGACATTTCACAGCCCGACGTGGCCACATTCTTTATACCTGTGTACAGTATGTCCTACCCAGTGTCGTTTTATCGCATTGGTCCACGGCTCATGATAGTGAAATTTAGTGACAATTTTCGAGAGTAAATATGCAAATTGGTTGGAAGGAATTTCTAGGCAGATGGGGACTCCAGAAAAATCAATTTTGCCGGGTGACCTAAGATGTTGTCAACACGGCCATGATCCTGCAGTTTATTAATTGCTATATTTATATTTCAATTATTTTATACCAATCATCTTTAAGCCATTTTACTGAAATCGTTGTTTTCCAAAATGGGCGATGTTATGTCTTTGGAAGCAATGAAACGGACGGACGGGAGAGGTAGCGGGGCCAGGCTTAACAGAATCGTGGGCCCCACTACACTGGGACACCATACCCAATCACGTCTAATTTAAAATCTCGTATGATGTATTAATGAGTAAGATTTTTGGCATTGCGTAGCACGCACAAGGCGCAGGGTCATGCCCTGTGGGTCCATGCGTTAAGACAGCTCTGGACGGTAGAAGCTATACATACAACAAAAGATAGGGTAGATGGGAAAATTTTTTTCCGGAAAGGAGACGATATTACACCAATAAGTTTGGAAAACTGTTCCCTTTAAAAGAGAAAGATATACGTTTCGTGCATTTCAAATATGTTATAAAATCGTTGTATACTTATTATTTCAGTATTTACATAACTTTGGTCCATAAAAACACAGGTGGAAAAAAAAGTAATTACGTCCACGGCAGGACTCGAACCTGCAATCTTCTGATTCGAAGTCAGACGCCTTATCCGTTGGGCCACGCGGACACATTCGCTCAGCTCTTAAACTTACACAAATACAGTATAGTAGTTATTGTTTATCGCATCTGGATAGCAGGGGTTACCGAGATGGGTTCAAAAAACAAACCACTGACAAAACCCAGTTATTTCTTCATATTTGGCGCTACTAGTTTCAGGAGAGTCTTAACGATTTGGTTATCTTGGGACAAAGACATTTTTGCCCCGCCCCCTTTGAGCAATGATCTGATACATCGTATTTTTTTTGGGCAGAATTCGGCATCCAGAAAGGCGTAACATTATTACGGAATTCACAGGAATGCTCGAAATTGACTATACAAAAATAATAACACAATAAACAAAAATTGAATGAAAATTCAGAATGGGATGAGAATTTAATGAAAGTAATGCATAATTATACAGAATTTATGAAAGAAATGATTTCAGTATTAGCATGGCTGGAGATATATAAGGCATACCAAAGCCTCCTAGATACAAGGAGGTACATCTAGGGGGGCTTTGTGCATGCTCCCCCCCCCCCAGCGTCAAAAACGGAGCCGACTGATCTAATGCATATGCGTATATATGAATTAACATCTTCATCATCATGCCTCCCCCCCTCCCCAGCAAATCATCATCATGCTTCGCCCCCAAACTTTCAAGTCGATCTCCGCCTATGAGCATCAGTGGAACATTTCAATAATTCGAGGGGGGGGGGAGCTCATTTGATTCGGACCCCTGTGTTCAGACCCTGCTGACCCACTTGTTAAGATACTGTTAATTAATGAAAAATAATTCCAAAATTAATGAGAGAAGTGATTCCATAATTAATGAAAATTCATAATTTATTCGAAAAAAAATCTCTGAATCAGTTTAAACTTTAATACAATAAATACAATGTTTTTTATACAGTATTCAAGGCCTTCCTATTTGATTTGACTATGCACAGGCCCTATTGACTCACTTGTTGAGATGCTGTTAATGAAAATGTCCCCAATGAAAATTAATTTGAAATTAATAAGAGAAATAATTCCAGAATTAACGATATGCGGTATTTGTGAAATAAATAATTTAAGAATTAGTGATATAGCTTTTATTAATTTCAGAGGCGGGGCCATGTTTGATTTAGGGCCCTGTGCTTAGGTCCTATTCACCGATTTGTTAAGAGGCTGTTATATTTGATGAAAAATATAATTGGAAATTAATGAGAGAAATAATTCCAGAATTGATGAAAATTCAAAATTTATGAGAAAAAAAATCTAAATTATTTAGAACTTCTCTCCATTCAATAATTTGAGACCTTGCTGATTGATTATGGGCTCTGAGCTCAAGCCTTGTTGGCGCAACGGTTAGAAGTCACTGATGGGTCACGAAGTTTTTCGTGCTGTGTATTTTAGGTCACAGTTGAAAAGGTTAAGAACCTCCGGTTTATTAGAATCACAAGTTTGGTTCATCTATTTTGATTCTTAGAAGCAGTTGAATCTTATATAAGGAGAGTTCTCCCTTTTGCTCGTATATGGAGTAGTTACTCAGATTTTTTGCATCAAAACTTTTCAAATATTTAAGGAGGGTCTAGATCAATTCGTCGTGCTACAAACTCATCGCGGTACAAATTTTTCGCAGACTCATTTCATCGCGACAAATTTGAATTGCTTTAAAATTCATATGTTTGTTGTGATCTTATAAATAGATAAATAGGGTAGTTGCTTTAGGCGTAAAAAATGGAACTAATTTTTTTTCTCATTTATTGGAAATGTTCCCCCTTCCCATCTGTTTTAATTTTTAACAAATGAAGGAAAGTATTCATTGAAGTCATTAAATTTTTAAAATTTAATTTTTACCATATAAGGATTTCCATTTCTCGCAGTGAGGAATGTTGAAGAGCTCACCCAAATAAAAAAGCTCACCCAAATAAAAAATTGAGATCAAATCAATTTTTAAATTTTAATTTCCACCGTGTAAGCCGCATTTCCCACTTTTTGTCGGGATTTGAGTCCCTGAGTACGGGTTTGAGTCCCTTATAAACGGAATGAATGGTGATTTTCAGCCCCCCCCCCCCCGCCGCCTCCTCAATGTTTCCTTCATGTCGGCACATTTGACTGGCCAAGGATGCCGGAAGTGTTTGGAACTTGTGGGTTCTTGTCTTGATCTTGAAGTAGGAAATTTTGATTTCTGGGGTCTCTTCTTCTCTCTCTCTCTGGGTGCTCATACCCATTCCATAAAGTACCCTGGGCACCAACAGCATCTCTGTCTCTGACACCACTGAAAATGCCAATCGATTTTCGATTTTTTTTTTCAACTCTAAAGTAACAACTCTCGAGTGAAAGGAATGAAATCAGACTTTTAATTAGTCCATTGTATGTAACTTCATGTACATGACACTCGAAATTAAAATTACAATATCAATTACATTTACAAATTTAACTGCATATAAAAATTTAATTATATTTGAAAATTCGGTTATAAAAATTTGAAATGTTAAATAATTGATTTTTACTGTGATAAAATTTCAATATCATGTGGAAAATTTTCGGTTTGTATGATATTCCCCAAATTACAGTGAGCCTATCTTTAACGGTAAATTTCTGTCTGCCCCATGGGCTCGAGAGTCCCCCCTCCCCCTTCGAGAGTCACCAACACTCACCATTACAGTATCTCCATAAGAACCTGAAATATTTAATTAATTAATAATTCAATTAAATTAATATTTAATTTTCACCGTATAAGCCGCACTTCCCGCTTTTGTTGGGATTTCTATTTCTCACAGCGAAGGGAGTTGGGCGCAGATCAAGGGTAGAAATGTACAGTGTTTATGAATGACGATTCGATGAAGTTTTCATATTGCTCACAGGATGAGCACCGATAAAGGCCATGTAATCAGCAATAAGAAAGACGACAATGGGTCAGTCGCATAGATATAACCATTAATCTTATGTTTATAATCAGTCGCATATCTTTGGCTGGCTTGTTTGAATATTTTCACATAATTTTCATTAGCGTCTAAGCTTTTGGTACAAGGTTGGTGTGCTTGGACTACGGCTCCAGTCAACGATTAGTAAAAATTTCTTCTTACGATACAAGTGAATTAACATTAACAGACAATGTAAGATTATGTTTAGAGGTATATCTAGGTGGTGAGGGGGTATGCGGGCTTTATCCAAAGATGACAAGTGAAAGGGCGTGACCAAAATTAAGTAATTGGTAATCAAGAACATGAATTAGAAAGGAAGAAGGAAAAGGTAAGGTTTGAATAGCCCACAGGTGGGAAAACTATAAATCCGCCTCTGATTATAGCCTAATTCATTTTGAATTGCATTAAAAGTTTTTCTAATTTCGGAACATGAATTATGGGAGAAAAAACTTTTAAACACACACGTAAACCAACATATCATTTCCACGTTCGGTTTTGCAATATTCCATGTTTATGCCAACAGAAATTGCTGCAAATAAATACTTATAAATATATTTAATGGGCCCCTTAGCCCCGATTGTTTCCTTCTGTGAGAGGGGAATCGAAAATTCGGAAAATTGAAATCAGAATATATGCGCGAAATAGTTTCAGAGTTGATGAAAATTCCGAATTCCGGAACTGATGAAAATTCAAAATTACAGAATTGATGAAAATTCAGAATATATGAAAGAAGCTATCGTTACCGTAAATGCTTGGGCTCCCAAAAACGCGGTGCCCGGTGCGACTGCACCTGTCCCACACCCCTAAGGGCGGCTTCGAATGGTAGTACTAACAACGCTAATTCAAAAGAGATGCCAACAACAGCATAAATTTGTCGGTGACTAATGCTACATCTCGATGAAACGATAATCCCCTACAACGATATTTTTTCTTGGTCCGCAGATTATCGTTATATCGAAATTCCACTGCATTCAAATCTTCTTGGCGATTTTCCATCTAAAATCGGCAACCCCAGACAAGAATAAAAGGGTGCTTGCCTACTCGCTCTACTCAAGAGTTGTTCCGGAACTCAACTCGTCACCTCACCATCATCAAAAGCATACTGTGTGTGTTTTGTGTGCACATATGTGTGTACTGTACATGGTGGCTCTTCTCCACTTGTCACCGAAACTATATACTGTTGAATTCAATGGTAGAGGTTTCTCTCTCTCTCTCAAACTTTCCTATTACATACGCCGCCCCTGATTCCATCTCTCTGCCATCATTCCATGCTCCCAACTTTTTCCAGCGGTTTCTTTATTTCTTTTAGGTCTTCAGTGTGAATTTATTTTATTTTTTATATTACTATTGTTATTATTATACATATATATATATATATATATATATATATATTATTTCTTTTTCTGGAGAAAGGGCGAGAGATCTGTTGTTCGAACGTCTCAGCCATCTGTTGGTAACAATGGAAATAGGAAAGGCGCGTGTTGCAGTTATTCGTATCTAAATGTGAATAACGGGTGGATTGAAGTAAAAGAAATAGAAAAACCACACATTTTTTATATTATATTTAATACATTTCTTATTTTATTTTTCTTTAGTGAAAGAGCATGAAACCATTTCGATAATAACGAGGGAAATGTTCTTTATTCTGTATTTTGTACTTGAAAGTAAATCAATTTTAACACTTTTTTATTAAATTTTTTTTTTTGTAATTTATCATTTTTAGTGAATTTGAAAAAAAATTAGAAAATTTTTCAATACATTTTTTATTAATTTTTTTCCTATTTTTGTAGGGAGACTAAAAATTTTTCTCTCTTAATTTTCATTTTAATATTTTATTTATTTAATTTTTTTATGGGAAATTTCTTTTTTTCTTAGAAATTTTTGAAAAGAATATATATATTTTTTTATTTAAATACAAAAACCAAGAAAGACATTAGCTCATCATTCCGTGGAAACTCTTGTTATGACAAGTGCAAGGGTGTAAAATCCACAGTTTCAATTATGCTCGAGTGGCGCTCACGGAGAGAGAGGGAATTCCATGCAAATTTCATTATTTTTAGTTATTTTTTTTCTGGAATCTATTTTATTTTTATTTTTTATTTTGGTGTTTTTAAATTTTGTGATATTTTGTGTATGCGTGAGTGGGGGGATTTAATCTTCCTTAAAATCTTATTTTTGAACTTTTCAATTTTAAATATGATTTTTTTTTTTGATAATACTGTGTATATATCTCGAAAGATATTGAAATTTAATTATGGTACGTAATTACTATATTCCGATAAAATTATTTCTTTCGAGAATAGCGAGCGTAGGAATTGAGAAATTGCACCGGGCCGTAAAACGAAATAAATCAATTAAGCATTTTCATCATTTTTCAGGTATGTCGTTATTATAGCAAACTCCATTAAATTCCGTATCAACACACATGCATAGAAATATTTTATAGGGCCGTAGAATGCCTGAGCCCTGCTCTGATTACAATGTTTAGGGGTCATTCAAGTATTACGTCAGCATCGAGGGGGGGGGAGGAGGGGGTTTCGGATTTGCTGACTTTTGATGACAAGGAGGGGGGGGGGAGGGTTTGAAGGTTGCTTACGTCATCAACCACCCCTTTTTGAAGATATGAAATATTCTAAGCTGCTGACGAAATTTTGCTGACGGGGGGGGTCAGTGTTTTGCTGACTTTTGCTGATAAGGGGGGAGGGGGTCAGAAATGGCTTAAAATCTGCTTACGTAATACTTGAATGGTCCCTTACGAATATTTTGCTGTTTTTGTAAGCCTTTCTTGTACTCACTCGAACAAAAACCTAATCAGTGATGAGCTTGTCTATGATACCCATAGCCTAGGCCGCTGTTAGGGTAAAAAAGTATCAATTAGTTTTTTTAATTAAAAAAAAATATGGCAGAGCTTCTATAAAAATGCTTAAAAAATCTTAATAATATAAGGAATTGGAGAGTATTACATTCATCTCAAGGAAAAGAGCCCCGCGCGTGGTAAGAGTGGCCTTGTCACAAGGTTGACAAATTTCTAACCTGGAAACACAGGATGTCAACCTTATACAGCGTATTTTGATTTTTTTTTAAATGCAATTTATTCAAGTAGAAATGGGTTTCATTAAACATTTTAGCCTAGGGCTTTCTCAATGCTCTGATGGCCTTGATGTTACCTCAAATATAGTTATGGCATTTTCAAACAATTTTGTTTCTTTAAATTATGGGATTTTCTTAATATCCAGCAATGACATTTGGTTAAATAACCGTGTTACACGCAGAGCCTCCAAGATTCGGACTAGTTAGTAGTCTAGGAAGCTTTGGTCACAGGCACGCACGTATCAGTTCGTCGATTTGACGTGACATTACCAGTGGTGATTACGACAGCTTTTTCAGGACCGCCGTGATGAATTCAGGAATTTAGACCCCGGAGCCCCAAATATTTTAGGAGATCGTGTTTCCAATTTCTGTACAGAAAAATTAAGTGGTGAGACACCGAACCAAATTGAAAATAATAAATTGAAATGAAATATTGAAGTAAGAAATAAAATTTAAAAAAAAATCAGAATAAATAAAACTATAACTCGGGCGGTAGGCGTTGGCCCACTATCGCCGTCTTAACTCATGGCCGGAGAAATAAAGTGCGGGGTGGGGGAGAAGCTCATGAAAATGAGATCTGGTTAAAGTTTTCGAAAGCAAACATGTAAATTGGTAGGCAGATATGCCTCATTAGGTAGGGCGGCCTCAGAAAAATCATTTTTGCCGGAGGCTAAGACGACCCTGTGGCCCACCTATTAAAAAGCCACTAAGTGTATATGTTACTGTAAATGTGATAAATCGGTTATTATATATAACAACCATAATAACCGGTAATTATGCATACTCACCAATCGTGTTGGTAAATTTGATAAATACTAAAAAAGTTATCAGTTTTTTCACCGGAGATTTATACATAATACCCAAACGTCTTTGGTAAATTTGATATATACTGAAAACTTTATCACTTTTATCGGCGATTATGAATAATAAGCAAGTGTGTGTGTTGGTAAATTTGATAAATACTTAAAATTTATGGCCTTTATCTGTGCATAAATGCGCATAATTTGATAAATATAAAAAAATTCTAAATGAGTCTAGTGTATGTGATGAATATAGTCGCACCCCGATATAATGATAACAAATTTTACGATCACCCCCCTATGTAATGATACAATACATGTAGAGTATATCCTATAGTACGATTTATCATGTTTACTAACTAGGGCCGGATTAACCATTAAGCAAAATAAGCACGTGCTTAGGGCATCATGAAAAAAGGGGCACCACAAAAAATGATCAAATAGTACATTGTTTTTAAATGCACAATTTTTTCTCCAGGCTCAACCATCCAGTAGAAAATCCTAAAATTTTAGAGCACTTGATTGCGCAATTGAAGGCTTTTATGGAAAGGTTGACCATTGCCACAACTAAATAAGGGGAAAGAGAGTCTGTTCCCTAGGCTGGAAGGGCATCGAGTTTACTCTTTTTCCGTTAAATTCCCCTCCCGAGCGGCAGAGTACATTTTTGTTTCTAGCTACGGCCTTAAGGGTGACACCAAAGCAGAGAAACTAAGTTAATTGCGAACATGAACTCACGTTAACGTTAATGCTCAGTTTTTGGATTGAGATATTTTGATTTATTTCCATAAAGTAAGCCCAGAGCCGTCTCAACAACATCATAGGCACCCGGGTAAAACAAGAGTTCCCGCCCCCATCCTACTTAGCTATAAATACCTGCTTCAAAATTTTCATACTCGCTCTCTACAAAATTTTAACCAGATGAAATTGTTACGAGGCTTCCCGGCACTCGAGGATCCCGAGCCGTGGCATCGTAGAATTCGGGCAAAATTTTTTCTACTTCTTTTAAACCCCCACCCCACCTAAAAATACCTGCTTGCCAATTTGCATAGCATGGCCTCTTATGACAATTAGATCTGTTGCCAATTTGCATAGCAAATTGTAAACAGATCTAATTGTCATGAGGGGCCATGCGTTAAAGTTGAAAGTAAAAGTGCGGGAGGCACCAAAATCACTTGCGTGCTTAGCCTTCATATGGGTTAATCCGGCCCTGTTACCAACGACATGACGCTTGGGTAAACTATGCATAATCACCGGTAAAAGTGATTAATTTAGGGAAATTTATCAAATTTACCAAAATGGTCGGTAATTATGCATAATAAACGGTTATTATGTATAACAACCGGATTTGTAACATTTGCCGTAGCATATATACTTTTGTACCTCATACAGCAGGATTGAATGTTGTCAGAATAAGTATGTCCATGGTAAGCCGTGGGCTCCGAAGCAGAGATTATATTGGTGATTTGTGTAATATCCTATGCAAGGATTACTTCATTGTGTGCGTGAGGTACGGTATTCGGTTATTTGTTCAGGTATATCTTGAGTTGATAAGAAGAGAATTTGAAATTTAAGTGTCATACTGTAATGTTCAACTGTAAAAATAACATTACAATAGAAACGTTTGAGCAGAACGGGAGAAAAAAATGTTAGCTCTCATATTTCAAGAACTAAAGATTCGTCGATGAAAATAAGATTTGTTTATTTCTGAGCGTCTGTCTGGTTGAGACGAACGCCGCAGACAGTACTGTAATTTCTGCACAATACCTCAGTGGCAGGAATTGTTGCTATGTTATAGCAATTCATCGGTTACACAATGAGCGTACTTATTGCTGTAACCGTATATGTTAGAATCCGAAAAACCTCAGCGGGTGTACCATTCTGATAAGCGAGTCGTGCCTTTGGTTATGTGGTACCTACCGTAGCGTCTTTGGTCCGCAAAAAAAAGCGTCACAAACTGCGTCTTCGCTTTATTTCTGCGACAGATTCTTCGAGAATGGAATCGGGGAACGTTTTTTGGAGGCCGTGAAAATAGTAGTAGTCTATAGTAGTTTGCGTCCGTTCCACCCTCATGTCGCTTGACTGAGTTAAGAGAATTACAGAATAGGGAAAACTAACAATGTGATAAAAAAAATTGTATTCTGTGGATGCGAAAAGGGAGAAAATATAATAAGAAAGAAAAATGTAGTCTGTACAAAATGCTTCAAAGGTTTAACACAATAATTCGCTAACCTTATAGAAAGGTTAAAGTTCTCAGCGGGTGGGTGACTATACGCTAGCGTACTGGGGGGTTGCGCATTGACGTATAGAAAGAGGCGTTGACAATGCTGCTTAGACTAAGCTTTATCCTGTCAAACACGTCCTTACCTAAGCTTAGCTTAGCTTTTAGATAACGCCGTACTACGTGCTCCTTAATGAAGTTCTAGTACTTAAGGCGACTGTCTACCTCTTCGGGGTACTCTTTTTTCAAGTCATTTTAGATAAAACGAATCTAGTTTTGGTTAGGATATGATATAAAATTAAGAAAATATAAATGTTATTTTTCATGAATATTTTGGTCAAAAAAATTTTTTTTTTGCCAATTTCGTATGTAAAATTAGCGTATTTTTAGTACCTCTGCTAAACATTGTACGCTAAAAACTACTGTTTGTATCAACATTTTCTTCACGCAGATAATTGCTTTGACACATTTTTCTGTGCAATGAACTAAAAGTTTTAAAATACTGTAAAAACATTTCGAGATATAATTGTTTACGTAAAAAAATACTTGATATTTTCAATTCAAAAACATGTAAATTTAAAAGTTTCAATCATATTGCTTAGTTTTTAGTTCATTGCACAGCTTGAACTGTATATTTTAATATAGTGGGAAAATTTCATAGAGATATTTTGAAAAATGGTTGAGCTATGAAGCTATGAAGTTATTCGCGAAGTGAAAAAGCAAAAAAAAAAAAAAGGCTTATTGAAAGGTTTCATTATCGCATTTAGATCATTATATTTGTTTTACTTAATCGGCAATAACGTCGCTTCTAGTTATTGTAGAAACAAAAAATGAAACATTTTTTTGGATTCTAAAGCAACTGCACTTCCAAACGAACACATACTATCAATTTCAGAAACTTTTGTGAAATTCGTCATTTGAAGGCATGCTTAAGGAAACTACTTGCCTTCAAATTACGAATTTAAATTTTTTTAAATTTTTTTTATTTGTTCATTTGAAAGAGCAATTATTATGGAATCCAAAACTTTCATTTTTGTCTCTACAATAGCTCGAAGCGAAGTTACCGACAATTAAGTAAAATGAATCTATATATATATATATAATGATCTTAGTTTGATAATTAAATCTTTGAATGGCGTTTTCTGAAAATTTGTGTTTTTTTTACTTAAAAAAAACCTGATTTCTCAAAAATATTGTTATGAAACTTTGCCACCTTATTTTAAACAGCTTTGGCTGAGTAATGAATTAAAAACTAAGCAATATGTTTTTGAAACTTTTTGTTTTACATCATTTCGAATTCAGAATATGAAGTATTTTTAAGAACAAATACGTATTTTTCACGTATACAATCACGTCTCAAAAAGTTTTTATAGTATGTGTTCTTAAACTTTTAGTTCATTACACAGAAAATGTCATAGGAACAATCTATGTGGAGAACATGCTGATACAAACGGTAATTTTTATTGTACAATATCTAGCAGAAGTACTAAAACTATGCTAATTTTACATATAAAATTGGCAATATAAATTTTTTTTGCCAACATATTCGTGTGAAATAACATTTTTTTTTTAATTTTATACCATATACAAACCAAAATCACTCGCATTTTATCCGAAATGACCTTTTAAAAAAAGGTAATCGTAGGCAGGCAGACACCTTTTTTTTTTAATTCTAGTGGGAACATCCAATTTTCGAAATTTAAAAATTTAATTTTGATTAAGACAGTGTCAATGAAATCTCTCGAACTGAACGGTTTCCTTTATTTTGAATGAATTTTTTTTCGAGAAAGACAAAAAAACAGAAAAAAATGACGTTACCATGACACAGACACTCTGTAATCCCAAGGGACTGAAAGTCCTTCCAGTGGGTCAATATAAATTAAAGAGTTAATTGGATTATGCAACAGCCTAGTACAGTTAATGTACTAATTGGTTAAATATTTTATATAGTCGTATATATATTTATTTATTCAATTATACATTGATGTCATGGTATTTTATCATGTGCACAAGCTGTTTTTAATGCCTTTTTAGAAAATTCACAAAAAGTAAGTATCTAAAATACGTAAAACTTTACACCAGAATAGGATAGCACATCTAATCAAAAACATATGTAGAAAACTTGAAATAAATCAATGGTTAAATAATATTTTTAATGATATTTCTATTAGAACATAGTTTTTCACCATGTTAAAGGGTATGAGTTCGTCGCGCTCAACTTGTCGCGGGACAATTCGTCGCGTTCAATTTGTCGCACCGTCAATTCGTCGTGCTACAAACTCGTCGCGGTACTAATTTGTCGCAGGCTCATTTCGTCACGATGCCAATTCGTCGCGAAAAATTTGAATTGCTTTAAAATTCATTTTTGTTGTGATCTTATAAATAGGGTAGTTGCTTTAGGCGTAAAAAAAATGATTTTTTTTCCTCATTTGCTTTTTAAAAAAAAATTTTCCCCCTTCCCATCTCTATTTTAATTTTTAAAAAATGAAGGGAAGTATTCAATGAAGTCATCGAGGGACATTGGAACGTATACCAAGAGATAATAAATTGAGATCAAATAAATTTTTAAAATTTAATTTCCACCTTATAAGCCGCATTTCCCACTTTTTGTCGGGATTTCCATTTCTCGCAGTAATGGGCGTTGGGAGCACACCAAGACATGTAACTTCATGTACATGACACTCATACGGTTCCAGTCAACGATTAGTAAAAATTTCTTCTTATAACACAAGTGAATTATCATTAACAGACAATATAAGATTATATTCAGAGGTATATTTCCTGGGTGTGGTGGGGGGAGGGATATGCGGGCTTTATCCCAAGATGACAAGTTCAAATGAAAGGGCGTAACCAAAATTGAGTAATTGGTGATCAAGAACATGAATTAGAAAGGAAAAAGGGAGGCAAGGTTTCAATAGCCCACAGGTGGGAAAACTATAAATCCTCCTCTGATTATAGCCTACATTTATCAGAATAATTTTAATTAAAAAAAATTCATATCGTACATATAAACACTCTACAATATCTAAAACTTTATTTATTTTCAGTGAGTTTTTTAGTAACATTTTATCTAAATACTTATCTAACGTGAATATCGCAATAAAAAGCCAGATTATGATTAATAGAATAACAAGTGATGCTATTGTAAACTATCATAATTATTTTCTTTTTTTTAACGATACGAAGGAGAAGATTTCAACTTATTGCAATTCAAAAATTGAATTCAAACAATTAAATTTAAAAAGTACTACATTATTTTTTGTGATCCGTATATAATCTGTATCTCTATTTTATGATGCAACAAAAACTCAAATAAAGAAAATTAATTATACGCTAATTCATTCAATTGCATTAAAAGTTTTTCTAATTTCGGAACATGAATTATGGGGGGAAAACTTTTAAATACACACGCAAACCAACATATCATTTCCACGTTTGGTTTTGTAATATTCCATGTTTTTGCCAACAGAAATATGTAGACCAATCACACCAACCATGTACCAAAAGCTTAGACGCTGATGAAAACTATGTGAAAATATTGAAACAAGCCAGCCAAAGATATGCGACTGATTATAAACGTCAGATTAATGGTTATATTGTATCTATGCGACTGACCCATAGTCATCTTCCTTATTGCTGATTACATGGCCTTTATCGGTGCTCATCCTGTGAGCAATATGAAAACTTCATCGAATCGTCATTCATAAACACTGTACATTTCTACCCTTGATCTGCGCCCAACTCCCTTCGCTGTGAGAAATAGAAATCCTAACAAAAGCGGGAAGTGCGGCTTATACGGTGAAAATTAAATATTAATTTAATTGAATTATTAATTAATTATGTCAGGTTCTTATGGAGATACTGTAATGGTAAATGTTGGTGACTGAAAGATTTGAAATCTTAGTTTGATGTCACAACCTAAATTATATAATTATATATTTCTGATCTGTAAATTTCCTCTGCAGAGTAACTAATAACTAAATTGAGATTGACTAATGCAGTAATCTTTAGGAATGAATGATATCAATTATTTTTGTGCATATTATGTATGTATGCAATAATCAAACTCATTTGAGTCTTTTCATGCCAATTTTGAATGAACAAAACCTTTAAATTTCATTTGTACTTGTCTGCAGTAACTATGTGATAACGAGGAATAATGCAGCTTTGCGCGGTCATCTGATTTGAATTTTATTTCATCTTTCATGCTTTAAATGAATGTATTTAAATTGTTGTGCATTAAGAAGACCAGTGGGGGGGGGGGTGGAACTCTCGAGCCCATAGCTCACTGTAGTTTGGGAAATATCACACAAATCAAAATTTTTCCTCATGATATTGAAATTTTGTCACAGCAAAAATGAATTATTTAACATTCCAAATTTTTATAACCGAATTTTCAAATATAATTAAACTTTTATATGCAGTTAAATTTTTAAATCTAATTGATATTGTAATTTTAATTCCGATGACCTTTGCGCATTCACAAAAAATAATTATTTTCAGTAAACTGCGTGTACACTTTTGTTCATGTTTTTTATTTCACGTGTAAGACACAAACCTACATACAAGCTCGCGTGGAACATGTACAGTGAAGAATCGACGGTTCGAAGAATTGATTCTGCGCTGTAATATATAAATTGACGTCACGACGAATTGGCACGGCGGCAAACTTGTACAGCTAGGAATTGGAGCTTCGACAAATTTGTACCGCCACGAATTGGCTCTGCGACGAGTTGAGCGTGACTAGTTGAGTGCGACAAATTGACCGGCTACGGAGACCCCTTAAGGCAAGGGTACTCGACCTTTAGGAGAGTGTTGGCCACTTCATTGATTTGAAAATGTGTCGTGGATTACTTGAGTGATCAGAAAATGTGACACTGGCCATTTGATCTGTAAATGTGAAGAGCTAAAAACATTTTCATTTTTACAAAATTAGGTTTGAGGTAGTGGGCCACGTCAGATGACTCCGAGGGCCACATCTGACCCGTGGGCTGTGGGTTTAGCATATATATTTTAAGGCATCGGGAGTCATCCTCAGTTTGAGTCAAGTGCTTTATTTGAAAGAAAAGGTACTTTTTTAACTTTCCCATCTGTACTTGAGTTCAACAGTTTTTCCTATGGGAGGATTCTTTTTATCTAGGATAATCGACAATATTTGCAGATCCTCGAGAGGACAGTTACGTGACGGAAAATATCGAATGCATTGATTTCGTAACTGACTTTCCATCTCGTGTACCATTAAAAAAAAAAAACTCTCAACTATCTAAAGATATCTCTGGTTTTTTTTTTTTCTTTATTATTATTATTACTATTATTTTCTAGTTTCTTTGAGGTAGTATAAAAAGCTCTTTTTCATCAGGGGTCCCGGACAATTTTTTTATACATTTTTATTATTATATATATGTGTACCTCCTAGTTGCAGCACTCAACAAAAGACAGAGTTTGCTTAGGTGCAAAACTCTAAAATAGACGTTGCATCACTAGACAGTGATGTCTCCAGCTGTTGTGAGCTTTATTCTTGTTTGCTATTTGGCGATGCTTTTTCGCACCGTCACACGATCAGTTTCAATCGTGTCTTCTTGAGTGATGAGAAAAAAAAAAATGTATTGCAGCTGCTTCTCCATGTATTATTACATGAACGCCATGTTTTCCCGCTTCTTCTCAATATTGGAAAAGCATTTGAATGTTTATGTGAGTGTCTTGAATTTTTCTTTCCTGTCTTTCTGGTGAAATTAATGGAACGTTGATCGATATTAAGCTATCCGACTACGTTTAAAACGTCATTTTGGAAGAAAATATCGATTTTTATTTTTTTATACCAGCCCCATTTCTTGTGATTTCACCACAGGTCACTTAGTTACGCCTACTTTGGTGTCGCGTTTTTATACTAGAACTTGCTTAATTCGAATTTTTGGATAATTCGAACTTTTACGAACTCCCTTAAAACGTTTTCTAATTTAATGTTAAAATTTATTGTTTAATTCGAAATTTTTTCGTATTTTTTGGATAATTCAAAGTTGGAGGGAAAAAAAATCGTGATTTTTGTACGAGCAAATTTATTTAGTATGGAAAGTCAGACTGTGCTTTTCTAGATCAAGTTAAACAAAAAAATTTTAAAGACTAATAAAAGTTTGAAATTCTGTTTTTCTCTACTCTTTTTTGTTTCGATAATTCAATGCCCATTTTAGAATTGTTCAGCTGAAGCGCACACACACATCGAGACTGTGCGCCACTTAATACCGATTATACGTGTCAACCTATGGATGAAGGAATAAGATTCAAAATCTGAATCTTTTTTGTCGTCATTAAGGGTATGGAAAGTATCGGAAAGCACAAAAATCGTGTTACCGATAATGAAAGAATATTTTTTGATAGCATAAGAATGATAAGTAAAATTTGGGAAACAGCATCATAACGGATGATCATGAACTGGTTCCATAAACTTTGAACATGGCCGAGAAATTCTACAGTGACGCTTATCCCAGAACAGCGTAATAAAGTAGCAGCTAAGATCAATAATATATATATATATTATTAATATGAATTAGAGACATATAATCACATATCAATAAGTATTCGAATCACCATGGGACCACATGTTCCATGTTGGAGATCACAAAGAATTCCTAAGGAAATCAGCTAGTACATGTGAATATTTCAAATAGAAACAAATGAAACTAAATACACAAACATGAAATACGTATAATACACAAGTATAGGTTTGATTGAGTATTCAGCTAGAGTGAAACGAGAAAAAAAATTTAAAAAAGAAATTAAATCAAACTTCAATACATGTTGGTGACAAGTAGAAGTGTCAGATTGTGAGGTAAATAAATAAATAGTTTCAGTCAAGGCACTTATCTTAAATGAAAAATCAAAAAATATACATATGTTTATACATGTAAAAAAAAAAATGTCATGCACAAAATTTTCCAAGTTCACATACATACATGTTTACGTATACATAGAGGAAGGTCTATAGATTCAGTGCATTGCTTAAAAATCAAGACGGGCTCAAATAGTAATTCACTCCGCCAATAATTTTCTATATCAGATATCGAGAGTACAAACTTTTTAAAAGATTTTTTAAAAAAAAGTACTCAATTTGAATGTTTTGTGGCAACAATTATATTATTTAAGGGCTTGGTATGTGAAACTTTTGCATAAAATGTTTTTATGAGGTTTCGGGGTTCACAGATATCTGTTTTGGTCTCCTAGGAGTAATCACTGTACATTTTTTTGGTAGGTTAAAATTTCTATAAACAGTCAGACATATTTTATAGAAATGCAGATGTCTGATTGGTAAAATGTTCAAATTGTTATAGTGAGTCAGATTTAGGCTTTCAATCTAATTTGAAAGAATTTTAATAAATTTGTTTTGGGTTCAGGTTATTTTTCACCCCCCAATGTTAGTTAAATAATCTTCTCCATCTGCTACAAGGCCATAACTTATGTGTGATTGGATCCATGCGTAGTAGAGAGTCAATGGAAATCTGTGATATACTTTTGTATTTTAGATGATAAAACTTACTTATTGGAAACCTCAATTTCTCAACATTGGCTTTCATGTCATTGGCGAAATACCAGTTCCGAATTTTCGGGAGGTCTTCGTTAATCATATTTTGCAGGTAATTTATGTTATTATCTGAGTGAAGAAGGACTTTGTCATCTGCACAACTTATCAGTTTTCTATTTATCTTTAATTCGCACATGAATCATTTATATATGTAAGGAATAATATTATAATTATAAATTATTAAAATTTGGGAAAAGTTTCGTAATTGATGATAAAATTTTAATAACGGATAAATATTATCCTATGTGAATGTTGATGATTAAGTTGCAATTTGCAATCATTTTACAGATCAAGGATAGATTAACTGGATAATTCGAACTTTTTCCAGTGACTTTGGACTTCGAATTAACTAAGTTCTACTATATATCAAGTAAATCTGAGAATAGAAACTTTGGACGTAGTTTACAAGAATGCTATTTCTGACATTTTATTTGAGTTTGAAACATGATTTATAAATCTATTAATTGTATCACTACAAAATTTTAATGTGTGATATATTGTCATATATTGTTAAGGTTATGAACCAAAATCTGTCAATCGAATTTATTTGTCTAAATACACTGTAAATTATAAATTATATAATTTTTAGTTTTTTATATACGATATGTAAAATGAAATTTCAAAAAAATTCACACGTACATCAATAGATTTGGGTGTGACTTATGAGCATACCATACAATCCTTTAAATTTGGATCCATAACCTGCATCATCACTAGCTGAATTTATTGCAAAAATAAGAAAACATTTCATTGGTAGTCATATTACATGAATTTTGCTTAAATTTTGACATAAAAATGCCTTTTTCATAGAAAATGGTTTAGGTAGTCCTATATAATTTTTTATTGTATATTATTATTATCATTTTGAGCCATTTTTTATCAAAAAATTTTATCAAATTTCGCTCTAGTACCATTTTATAGAAAAAGTGCCAAGAAATGTGGTCGGATTTTGATAAACTAGATTAACTAGATTAATGATAAACTAGAATTAGTCCTATAAACATAGACGACGCAGGATTTTCTGGGGGAGGGGGTTCAAAATTTTTCTTCTTCTGAAGGGAGGGATTTTACGGCTTTTCCTGTAAAATAACACTATAATCTCGGCTCAAGGATCCCTGGGTCTTAAATAATCCCTTCACTAAAAATGTACCAAAAAGCTTACAAAACTTGAAATCATGATGATAATAATCTTTAAAGCAGAAATTTTTCAACTTTTTACGTTCGTGGCACAAGCATTCTTAAAAATCAGATCGGAACTTGAAGTAAAATTGTAGCACTGGTTGGGAGCGTGACAGTCGCTATAACTTTCAGTATAATTTTATTCCGGCACACAGTTGAGAATCATATTTCTGTAAAGAAAGTAACATAATTCTAAATTTCAAGTATTTTTTAATTTCTTAATTGTTCTCAATTATAATCATTTACAAAATTTCGGAAAAATAAAATTATTAATTTATAAATCCAATTAGAAAAAAATAATTATTGCAAAAAAATTAAAAAAACTGCTAGGGTTTTCTCCTCATATTTTTATATTTTTTAATTATTTTTTGCACCGAATTTTTCTGCCCATAATCCGCGGATTATAAGTTAAAATCGTCGGAATTTTCTAGTGCGAATTATCTGCAGCATTTTTTTTCTAAAAGATTTTATAGTATAAATAAATATTTGAGAAACTAATTTTTTAAAAATAAATGTTTAAAGATTTATAGAGATGGCGTAGAATAGATAAGTAGAAAATCGAGAGACGTTTTTCCTACGAAAACGGATCAAATACCCAATCCATTAACCAAGATTTCAATATTGATTCATAGAATTTACATATGCGGAGATTATACGTCACTTGGACTACAGTAAAATTCCATTATAACGAGTAGGGCTTATAACGACAATCTCGATATAACGAGTGATTTGCAGGTGATTGTCAAAGAACTAATGTTACAAAAAACATCCGCTTAAAAAGAGAAGTCTGTTATCACGTCCCGTGATTGTGAGCTGTCGTTATAACGGACTTCTACTGTATTTAATGACATTTTTTTCCTAAAGTAGCAAAATTTGCATCTGCGGATAACATTCAGAAAATTACGGCAAATAATGAAAGGAACATAAATAAATGAAACATTTAAATTCAATCGCTGTGTATGCAAAAAAAACATTACAACCCACACATCATCAATAATCAATCAATAAAATCAATTCAATTTAATAAATAATATTTAATCATACACAATTTTTGATAAATACCACAAATTCCATAATTAAAAAAAATAATAAATGAAGAAAAATCACCCCATTCATTAAAATAAAAAAATATTGACACTGCAATTTCAATTATTAAAAAAAGTAAATTGAATTTGCTAATCAAATTACGCCTGGGGGGGATTTGATATATTAACTTAAAAAAAAATCCCATTTAAATTATAAACATCGAAAAAAAAAAATGTAAAAAAAAAATACCCCTTTAGGCAAGAGAAAAAAATGTGTCAGAAAAGCATTTTTTTTCTGGAGAAAAAAATATAAATGCCAAAGAGATGGAGAAATATATTTAAAAAATTTAATAAAAAATAAAATATTTAAAAAAACAGTACACACAACTGTTGGGTCTCTTAGTCTCAAATACTCCGTGGGGATAGAGTTGCTATATCCTAAAAATACATCACTGTAGTAAACCGGGCGTGAAAACTTTTACACTTTTTTCATTTTTTTTCACAAAAAAATTCTATGGTGTATCTCTCGCTATACCTACATATATATATATATTTATTTTTTTTATATATTATATATATCATATTTTTTTTTTCTTCTTATAAAGTCTAGGAACGCCCATCGTTTTGCACCCGCGGGTGGTATAACGGGGGCAAACAGCCGCGGTTTTTGTTTTACGGTAACCCGCTGGTATGGAGACAACAAATAATACCCTGCATTTCGGTTGAACTGGTCAAAGAAGGACCTGCTTTATTCTAGTTTTTTTTTTCTTTACTATATATATAAATGTTCAGAATGCGTGAAAACTGGGAATTTTTCCCCTTTTTTTTTTTCCATGAAGTAAAAAAAAAAAAAAGTGTTTTTGAGTTTTTTTGGAATTGCTTTTTTCTGCGATGGTGTTGCATCCATGACACCAAAAATAGGATAGACGTGTATATGTATAAAAGAGGTGCCAGGAGTAGAAAAATTTTAAAGCTTATTCGAACGTAAAATCAAGATATATCTCGTTATTGTAGAAAATTGGGGTGGTTTTTTTTTATGTATATATATATATATATATATTTTTGAGGCACTTAGTAACTGTACCTCTCACTCTTCGGTATATGGTAAGGGGACAAACTGAACCCGAAGCCATTTTACAAGAGACGTGATGACGAGATCAGAACGGCGGAAATTTTTGCTTTTTTATACTTTTTTTTTTTTGTGACGCTTCTAGAGAGTTTGTGTTATTATCTACCAACTTCAGAGTAACTCTCACCTGAAACGGTTGTAATGGATTTTTCATTTTATACGTATAAATTTAGAGTGCTTTTTTTACATTTTATTCTATAGTAATGAATGCCATTTTTGGGATCTGGTTATATGCTATCCATATAATACATATAGGATGGAATTGTTCGGTTTTCAAAAAGGACTCTGGGAAAAAGATATTTCGGTTGTCTGATCGTGTTATATATTTTGGAAATTATATAATGGTTGTTTGTAAGAGTAAATATACAGTATACAGCAGGGTCGCACAACCTCCGGGCTAAATGTGGTTTATCAAGGGGTTCCATACGACCCGCGAAAGGTGTTCCGGTAGACAAGTATTAATTCACACAACACGATAAGGCTGCTCATATTTTCTTCATGAAAACGCAGGAAAATCGGGATACATACGGGACATCGCCAATTATTGCCAAAAAAGGTATTCAAAAGCAAGTAAAATGCCCAATTGAAGCCAATAAAGCTGTCAAAGGCAAGTTCTGTTGCCTAGTTATAGCCAAAAAAAAAATAAGATAAGTAAAGTTCGCAACTATTGCTAAAATGGATGAAAAATCTCCAAAGGCGGGATATTTAGGGCTACTGCAACTCGCAATTGGTAAAACGTAATTCACTGAAATAATAATAAATTTATTGACACACAAGCATACAAAACGGGGGAAGATAAAACATGGATAGGGAAAAACAAATACAATGAGATGGGGAAGTCCATGCATATATCCATGATAGACCCAAGAGGTCTACAATGATCTGTCCAGGGTCAAACCACAAAAAATTTCAGCATTGGCAATCACATGCCATTGAAACATAATAGTCAGCATTATATCATCATCATCATCAACAACCATTTTCAATCCACTGCTGGATGAAGGTCTCCTCTAAATTTTCCCATTCTGCTCTGTCTGATGCTTTAGCCATCCAGTTGACTCCTGCCACTTTCCTGATCTCGTCAATCCATCTCGCGTGGGGACGCCTTCTCGGACGTTTAACACCACGGGGGTACCAATCTAGAATACTTGTGGTCCATCTGTTGTCCTGTCTTCTTGCAATATGTCCAGCCCATTTCCATTTCAAACGTTTGATTCTTTCCATGATATCATATACCTTTGTGTGGTTCCTTATCCAAGTGATTCGTTTTCTGTCTCTTCTTCTGATGCCTAACATACATCTTTCCATGCTCCTTTGCGTTGTCTGTAGCCTTTGTATCGTCTTGCTTGTGAGTGTCCATGTTTCAGCTCCATAAGTCAGCGCGGGTAGCCCACACTGGTTAAAAACTTTTCTTTTCAGACATAATGGCATGTGACTCTTCAGAATTGCGCAGTTTTTGCCAAAAGTGCTCCATCTAATCCTGATCCTTCTGTTTATTTCATTAATGATTCCATTATCCATGGTGATTTCTTGTCCCAGGTATACATAGCTTTCTACTTCTTCTATCTCTGTGTTGTTGAGCAAGATTGTCCTCTTCAACGCAAACGGGTTGAACATAACTTTAGTCTTTTGCAGATTCATTTTCAACGCCCACCTGAATATTTGCCTTCGCCAATTCTTGTATCATTTCTTCTAGTTCGTCTGGATTACTGCTCATAACAACAATGTCGTCTGCAAAACGCAAATGGTTGAGAAACTCTCCATTTATTTTAATTCCTTTTTTATCCCAATCCAGTTTTCTGAATACTTCTTCTAAAACAGTGGTAAAGAGTTTTCGTGAGATAGTATCCCCCTGTCTGACTCCTTTTCCAAGTTTAGTTTTTGCTTTTCCTTTATCCAAACGAATCGTTGCAGTTGCTTTGTCATATATTTTCTTGATGATATTGTGTGTGTGATGAAAGTCTTCTCTACCCCAATTACATCTAGAGCTTTAACAACAACACATGTGAAGACAGAGTCAAACGCTTTCTCAAAATCAATGAAGTTTTCTGATTGTTTGGATGTGATCCATTGTACTAAATCCACTTCGAAATCCTGCTTGTTCTTTTGGTTGAGCTTCGTCCAATTTGGATTCAAGCCTATATGTCAACACTTTGATGAAGATTTTATAAATTACTGATAGGAGACTGATTGGTCGATAGTTTTTGATATCCTCTTTTTCACCCTTTTTGTAAAGAAGAACCATCATTGCGTTATTCCGATCTTTAGGCACATCCGATTTTGTGAGACAATTTGTGAACAAGGCAGCTAGCATACTGGCAAATTCTTCTCCTGCTTCTTTAATAATGTCTATTGAAATCCCATCTTCACCTGGACATTTGTATAGAGTATTATAAAATTTCTCAACAATACTAATGATTTATTTCCATCTTTTCTTTATACATAAATGATGCAAGTTAATCAAACAATAGTTAAGGTATATTTATTATTTTTATCCAATGTGGTGTGTTTCTTTCTCTTTATATATATATATTACACATAAGAACGTATATTTTTGACACATATGTGAAATTAATATTGATATAAGTCACAAAAATTATCTTAATTCTTAATTTCAAAGACTGAAGTAAGCCTCGTTGAAAATAAAGTAAAAAAAGGGGGGGGGGACATATTTTTATAAAACAGTTGGGATGTTTAGAATTAAGAAAAGATACTGTAAAATGCAGGTCACATATGGCCCCTCTATATACACAAGTTGCTAGCTCGCGAGTGGCAGAAATACAGAATATCTGGCCCCCAAAATCTGGTTGTGCCTAAACTTTTAACACCCTGTATATATTTATTTACATTTTCGAAATTTGATACTGTGCATGTGCAGCCTTTCTGTGTATTACAGTAAAACCTCGATAAGTCGTCACCTCAAGTTATCGAAAAATTATGACGGCTTAAGCAGAGTGCCATCAGTTTCAATGTGAAATGTTGTGAAAATCGTATAAATTTAAAGTAATATGAAATTTATTAAAGTATGAATCAAAATAACAATATTAATCAAATTTATAGATCGCGAAAGAGTAAATAATAGCAATTGTTTGCCTTTTGATCTCTTATTACTTAAATTATTGTGGTAAAATGTTACACTTTGGTTACACAATGGTACACTTTGGTTTATATTAGTAATTTTTAATTTAGGCTAACAGAGCAACTAATAGTCTAAAGCTATAAGTAGCTATAAGTAGCTTTTCTTCATAATAGAACTCTGTATTGAACATTACTTTTACATAGACATCAAATTTATATATATATATATAAAATTTTAGTACTTTAATTCTTCATCAGTAGTTCATGATACAACTACAAAGTGATTTCGAAAACACTTTTGACTTGGTGGAGGGGCCCTGGGCAGAGAAAAGTAAACAGAAGACCTCAACTTGGCAAAGAATGTCTAATTTTTTTTCAACAAAGATATTTTGTTTAAATTTGAAGCCCTAAATTAGCAGAGCCCATGCTTTCTATGATTATTTATTATCCGTGCCCGCGCGTTGCACTTTGACTTTAACTTGATTAATTTGATGTATTTGTATTTACATAATTTTTGATTTCCTTGCACTATGTGTAATCTTTGACGTATCAATAAATTTTGGTTTTGCCGGATATGCCCTGGTCCTCCCCCTGGGGGCCGAAGTGCTTACGTTGCTTCTTGCGACAGAGCCTGGGTCAAGGTTTCTAGAATATATAGGCCTGGGTGTCTAGAGCCCAGGCAGAAATGAGATCTAGCTTGAACAGTCCCCAACGTTCCAAAAACCTTAGTCGGCAAATGAACTTCCCCAGCGTAACTTTCGTTACTTAAACAGTTCCGTTTGGGTATATAGGATTTTATGGTGACTTTAAAGCATATGGCAATGCTGTTAACAAGCTCTTTTTTTAATGGGAGCCATAAAAATAGTCTTTTCCACTTTCTCAAATTTGTTCATAGTGACGAGTTAACCGAAATTAGCGACGAGTAAACGAGGGTTTAATAACATTGTTGTCTATGAGAGCTGGAAGGGCCTGAAGAAAAGTGACGACTTATTAGGGTGACGACTTAACGAGGTTTTACTGTATTAAATTTCAATAGATTTTTTGCTGCGGTATCTAGTTTTCTGTTGCAATTTTTTGACTGTGGCAAGAACTCTGAAACATCATGTACTTGACTCAATGTATCGCTAGCTTTATCACATGGGAATTTTATGCATTATTCTGAAAATAATAGGAATGATGTTAAGTATGAAATTATAATCGACAATAAGTGAAGAGTTCTTTTGGCTCGTACTATTTGATCATTTTGTCGCACGACGGTCATTTTCTGCACGCGAGGGCTAATTAGCACGGGATCTACAATTTATTGCAGATTCCGAACGGCAGCCTTTTTTATACTCATCGAGAGGTTGGTTAGCTAACCCCTTGATGGGGGACTCCCTGCGGTAGTAATCTTTTTCTGTGGTCATTTTGCCGTTTTTGTTGTACCCCCGTATCAGGAAAGTTTTCTGACAAGGGCGAACCGGGTATCGAACTCGCGACACCTCTGAACATCCTTTGGTGCTTCGAGCGACTATCTTATCGACCTGGGTTACCGCGCCTATCTTTTTATTTTTTCCCCATTGTTGCAAGGGATGCAAGGAAAAAAAAAATAAAATATTCATATTCAGTGTGTCGCTAGCACAATTTAATAGGTTTTAACATTGGGCATCCATATTTTTTATGGCCATCTTCTTTCAGCCACCTCGTTTGGCATTTTGCCTGTTGTGGCATTTGTATTTGTAGCAAACAAGAATTACTTTTCAGCAATAAACGTTCATCGCCAGAAAACTCTTGGGCTGTCATGTCATTTCTACTGGTTTTGACGAGAAATTTTGTAGACGTGGTATTAAGTTGTTGATGTTGATTGATGTATTTGATGGAAGATTATGATAAATTACAGTTATCTTTTCATCACTCTATACATTTGTGATCTATGATTATTATAGAGTCTATCATGGTCAAAGACCTAACGGCTGTGAACCACCAAACACATGATATGAAACTCTCGGTACTCCATATTATTATGACTCAATGTATTGCTAGCTTCATCTCATGGGAATTTTATGCATTATTCTGGAAATAATAGGAATAGTGTCACGTATAAAGTTAAAATCGACAATAAATCGAGTTCTGTCTACTCACGCTGTTCACCAAAATGTACATTTTTGTACAGATGGTGGCGATGGAAAAATAAGTGGCAAAGAGGAAATACCCAACGTGATTTCCTCCACATCTACCTAGTTAGTTGTTGAATTTCAACAGGATAGCAATCTTTTTTTTCATTGTTGCAAGAGATGGGAGGGGAAAAAAATAGAAGTGAGAGAGAGGCAATAAAAAGAAAGGTGAAGATGGGGTGACATCGTCGTTATCTATGGAGTGTGTCCGTCATACCGTACATTGCACGAAGCGATTGTTGAGAGAGTGAAAAAAAACATGGATGGCGAGAGGGGAAAGGTACACGGGTTGCAGAAATGATATTTTGAACCGCAAACTCTCATCTCCCACCTTTTTTTTTTTTTAGTTTGAAAGTCTGCAAATTTTGTACAAAGAGCACCCGCGTGAGAAAAACTCGTCGTTGTCAGAACAGGGCATCTTCAGAAAGCTAATTGTATCCCTCCCGTTTTGCAGCAAGTACCCGTAATTGGTGCGCAGCATTCGGTCGACACAAAAGGGCAACGTTGCGCCACAGCGGCCACCAAACAGATAGAGTACCGCTCTGAGGCCAGCCTCAATGCGACGCATCGAATTTCTGTTACCCTCCACCAAACTTAGTATGTCTCTTCCCAACTTTTTTTTTTTGTGATTTGGTTCTCGTGCTATTGTTTCCGTTCCCCGCAGCAGCCATATTCCTCTCCGGAAACTTTGCTCGTCCTCTTTTCATGTGCACATACGTATGTGTATATATATATTTCTTTTGAAGATCCTCTTCACATTTTTTTCCATTAATGTTTACAATTTTTTTTATGGAACCACTTCATCCGCCGCCTCTTGTCGTCGACAGCTTCCCTTCATCTGCTTCTTTTTCTGGGGGTCCTCTGTAGTCTTTGGCACTCTTCCGCTGTGTAAACTGCCCACAAATCGGACACCGAAATGTAAAAAAGTCATTCTACTTTCAATATCGAGTGTCAAATATTTCCTATTATGTGTCAATCGTGTAACAAAAGAGTAAGACATCCGGAAAGATAATGTAAAGTCATAGAAAAAATTTTTTACTATAGTCTGATAATTTTTTTTTTTTTTTTTTTGTATATTCGTAGTAAAACAGCAAAAACTTCAAGAATGATGTTGCAAATTTTTTATTTTCAATTAAGTCTCGAACCTTGATAAATTCTTTTAACATGATGATCAAGGCCTACTCATAGGCTTAGAATTTTTACGACTGTTAACTATTTTATCCGCCGCTGTGGTGGTCGAATGGTTATAGTGACGGACTCGCGCTGCTAGGATCCGGGTTCGAACCCCACAGTGGTGGTCGGCTGAAGTTGGTTTTCTGTGGTTCCCAACTTCAAGGCGCAAATGCGAGCCGATCTCTCCGTTAAAAAGTCTCGCCACAGAGAGCAACAGTCCTACAACGATAAATCATTCAATCATAACACTTCACTCATAGTTAGAAAAACTGGTGGCAGATGGCAGCACTACACATAACAAGCATTACAGAGAAACAAAAAAAACTTCACGTGAGGTTTCACTACACGTACACGCACATTCCCGCATGTACCGATTTGTTGGGGGTTGTGGGGGTGGGGTGCGTGTGTGGTGTAGCAGTAGTAGGTAGGGCCTCCAAAAAATGGCTCGGGCATCCATGGTGTTCTTAAGTCAGCCACCTCCTTGGGCAATTTGCCTGTTGTGGCGTTGTATTGTATTTGTTGAGAGCTCGATAAATCTCGAATCTTGCGAGATATCTAACATTATAATATACTTTAGATTAAAATAACGGGAACCTCGCTTATTCCTGTGTAACCTAAAATCATCATTATTACCTCACGGGTTCGTAATTTTTTTATTTCGGTCTAATGTAAATAATTATTCAATTGCCATCATCTCTTGAATATATGACTTCACCTGTTTTGTGATCTGTAATTGATAGGCATGGCCCCCACAAGGGTGATGCTGACAAGGCTCGAATCGTAGGGCTCGGGAGAATTTTCGTAATTTTTTTCTGTTTCACGCTATAAATTAACTATAAAAGGGTCCGTGAAAAGTCGGGCAGCAAAAGATCTCAGCCTAGGGGCCTTGCTCTTGGATGTGGGGAGCCATGTTGATAGGGCAGATCTTTAGGAATTTACGGCCTTTATAATATTTATATGGATTGTTTCTATAGGGAGGATGACAGAGTTCTAGTCTACAAGTCCTGGAATCGACGTTATGTAGTACATGGTATGTTTCACGAAGAGTGTCAGAAAGGAATAAAAATTCTACTGCTGAGTACAAAATCTACGTATATTTAAAGAACGTATAATTAAAGGACTATATCATGCAATTATAAAAAAATAACTATATATTATATATTACAATTAGGAAAATAAAGGTATAAAATTTTTTTAATGGGTCCTATAATCAAATAGTGTCAATTTTAAATTGACATTACAGCCAATTAAATTCATACCCTTTTTTCATTGGGGGGGGGGGCTTCACATTTTTAATCTGAATTATTTGTACTGATTTTTTTTACTGATTATCTATCCCTGTGTTCATTTTATTTTTTCATTTGTTTTAGATATAACTGGTTTATTCACTAGCATCATGATGAACGAAAACAATTGTAGAATATGTGGGAAAAATATTTCCTGCAAGAGATCCCCTGATATTAGATACACATCGTGTGGGATGATTATGCATTTTAAATGTGCTGATGCAGTATCGCATCAGAGCAGTCGGGACCTGATTTCGGTGTACAATTCGCGCGAAAAACCTGTCGATTATTAGATCAAAACAACTCATTGTGATGAAAGTGTAAACTATCGCCATCAATCAAAAACTCGGGGATATGATGCTAGTAGAAATACCGATCGTGATGGTCTCATGAATGCCGTAGTTGAGAAAAATTATGATTCTCATTGAGACTCTTCCAGTCAAAAGACAATTACACCAAGAAACTGTATAAAACAACCACTAGGTCAACAGAATTGCCGCTATCCCGGCTCAGACTCAACAAAGCTTCAATGTAGTTGAGGGTATTAAACTAATTCTTAACCTCACTATGGAAAGCGGCAAAACCTTGCTTAGCGTTGTGATGATCAACTGATTAAATTGGAATCTATTGTACAAAACTGTGAGTAGTCTACTATTTCTTACATCATGTGTGGCGAATTACTTAATTTAGGTATTCGTGGACTTCCATTATGAAATCGCCATTCGCTTTGTAGCATTTTTAACGACCATTGCGATTATCGCATTTTTAAATTCATCAATGTCATCGGTATATATCACAAATTATAATTTCCCCATTTTACACAACATTGATTTTATATAGCATGTCATGGTTTTTATATTATAGAGCCATTTTATTTTTGTAGTACGCATTTGTATTCTAGTCATTTTACTGTTTTTAACTGGTCATTGGTTTGGCGCAGCATGACCAGAATAGTCCTTGCTCAACAAAAATGAAAATCCAATCTAATAAATAATAAGTTAAATAAATAAAAAACCAATAATATTTAACAAGTTAAGATTTTTTCCATTGATGCATTATGTTGTAGCCATTGTTCTTCTTGAAGACCATATTATGACCTTTCCTCTTTCATCCCGTATACTTAAATTGTTCATTATCATTCCTGTTTTGTTTCGTCCAACTCTGTCTTTTCTGTAAGCAAAAATGAATAATTAAGGCTGGGAATCGATTAAAATTTTTTAACTGGTTAATCAAAAATTTTAAATCAATTGAATATTTTTAAATTCTAATCATTCAACCATTCGCAAAAAAAAAAACAAGAAGTATTAACTAAGCAGTATTAATTGATAAAGTATATTTTTTATTCATTTCGTGCATCTATTTGCTAGATTTAAACAAATATAGGAGTAGATTTTGCCCACTTGAGTAAGACTGCCACATGTAATATGCTGAACATATTTTCTAAATATAGAATTTCTTCACTAGGATCTCGTCGTTTTTTTCGAGAATCAGTTGTTTTATGTTTATCACTGATTTCGAAACTACTTTCGATCTTCATTCAGTTATATATTTTTTTAAATAAACAGTATTAAATATATAGAGTGGGTTTCGCTCCTTAGTGGTACTAGAAGGGGTGGGGACTGATGCTTCCCGAATAAACAAAACTACTATTCACATTGGAGACAAATTTTAGTCTACTCTTATCAAACTCTTATCGAACTGAATTTGAAACTGAAATCATCAATAATTTTTGGTTGAATCGACTTGTATTTCCCCATACCGAAAAAATTGAAGAAAATATTGATTCACAAATATTTTTAAATATAGTCACTTATTTAAAATGTTATGTATAACGACATAATTTAAGACAACTCATCCAGTTTTGTCAAATAAAAAAAATTTGTTTACAAATTTTTAAATGGAAATTTCAACTTATATATATATAAATAACCGGATCGATCAAATTGATTAACTCAACTAAAATATCTAATTGCAATCAACAATTGATCGATTAGTTGACCCGATTAATCGGATTTATACCTAATTATTAGGTATGTTGATGAGTAAATTAAAAAAATGCACCTTGTCACACCTGGATAAAAATTCACAGGTGAAAATCGTAATTTGAAGTTGTTGATTTTTGTTACTTTCTACACGCTAAAACAGTTATGAAATTTTCGAGACGTTGAAACGACATAATAAGTGGCATAAGTCAACAATTTCGATAATTTTCAATATTTCTATCTCAATCTGAGAATTTTTACAAAAATATTACGGGATGAATTTTTTTTTAATACAATAGAGAGGTGAAAAATTTACTTAAGTGATATTATTTTCATTGGGACTCGTAAAAAGCTGTTGTTTCACCCAGTTATCATTTCACAGAGATGCCACTATCACGCCTCGATTTTTTCTCTTCATTCTGATAATTATCAGAAAAGTTATCAGAACAAATACAGAAAAAAATTATAATTTTTCATATTTTATTTCAATTTTAGAATCAACCACATTTTTTTTTCCCCCGGACACTCTTCGTGATGAAGAGATGACATTTTTTTGGCCTGAAATATACTGAGAAATTGAATTTTCTGGATGTTATGTCGAAATAATCTTTTTGCGGTTTAAAATTACTTCAAAATCAACGCAGAGAATCTTACACTACAGTCACAGTTGGATGGGAGAGGTGCGATAATTCTTGGACTAGGGTAAGGGGATTATCTCTGTCTGTATATATATTTATTAATAAAGGGCGAGAATTATATTTCTTATGACATTTTGAAGCATTTCAAGCAATTTTAGAATGAAATACGTAATAAAATATAGTTTTTTTTCCTCTTACTGTTAATAAACTGATAAAATCTTTCTTGGCAAAATTGAATGGAATTCAATCAATTCAAAGAATCTTATTACTTTGAATTTTATTTCCACCTCCCTCAATTTGGTGCGATTTTATAAATTTCTGAACACGTAAAATATTGCAGCAGCTCTCAAAAAAATTACACAGATGAGGATTCCTTTTTTTCCAGATTAAAAAAAACTTGCACTTACATAGCCATATTTTGTATTGAAATGACGTTAAAAGATGTACCATTCAAAATACCAAAAAAAAATAAAAATAGTGAAAAGTAATAAGTATAATGGTTTTGTGGGTTTTTTGACCACGTATTTTTCCCGTGTGTATTGAAGTATATACCGGACTATAGAGGGTTGGCGTATTTTAATGCACCAGTTCTCAATCTGGGGGCCATATGGCCCCTTCGTGGTCCTGGGATATTCTAGGGAGAGTCATTGGTGGAACTAAACTGAAGGGGGAACCACGACAAGTGGTGAAGGCGTCCACAGAGCTGTGAAAAGAGAAATGAAGTTTTCAGGTGAAATATGTTGGAAAAAATGTAACTACTTTCAGAATCCAGCAGAGTTGTCCATGAAACCGGCCATCTTAACCCATGTCTCCATCCAGGAATGACCCTGTGCCCACATACCTACAACCTACAGGAGACCTACCTGGTGAGATCTGATTTTTATGAGTAAGTATGCAAATATGTAAGCCGTTGCTTCCATAGAAGTATGGGGTCGCAGAACATCACTTTACCCCAGGACCCGTGATGTTCACACGGCCATGTATAAAATTCCCACACAAGAAGGAAAAGTTCACTAAACTCTATCCCGGGTAGGCATAGACCCATGTTGATGTGTTCTGGGGGGGGGGGAGCGATTTATTATGTAGGTTCGCTGGACTGTCTTGTATTTTAGCCAGACCTATCTTTTCCCATATAATTCGGTACCTGGGAGGGATGATCACCCTTTCTCTTTTGAATCCGTGCCAGGTCCAGGGTTTCAGAGGGATCAATCTTTTTTTTTATTAAATTTTTGTCGACTATAAACAAAAATTCACTACGTCAAAACTAAATAAAAGCAAGGTTCTTCCTCCTTGAGGAGCCCTCCCCCCCCCTCAAGGAGGAAGAACCTCGCTTAGTAAGACAGGAGGCCACAAGAAGAAAATGTGGTCCAAAAAGGGTTATGACTAAAAAAGGTTGAGAACCACTGTTTTAGTGCAACTTTGAGCATGGCTCCCACATCCAGGTGTAGGGCCCCAGGCTGGAAACTTTTGCGGACCCCAAAACCAGACTTTCACGGGGCCCCTTCATAGTGAAATTATAGCGTAAAATAACAAAAAAAAAAATAATGAGAATCGTTCCGGGTCCCAGGGCTGCAGGGCCCTGTCAGCCCCACCCTTGTGGAGGCCATGACTTTGAGGCACGCACACAAGAATTCAGCCCGGCTAACCCCCACCCGTAACCGATGAGGTGCACACAAACTATATTAAGAGAGAATCATTCAAAAATTATTATTTTTATGAATAAGCCGTATAAACATACTTGCCGACCAACCGCTTCAAGTAATAAAATTTTCGATATAAATATATCTCGTAATATATATATTACGAGATATATATTTCCTGATATAATTTTTTCGCGCTTATACTTATATTCTTTAATTAAAACATAAGCTACAGAGCAACTGCCGAGTTTTCTAAAAACTCATAAAACTAGTGAATGGCCGACGAAATGTTCCTTTAAAATCGCTTATCAATTTTTTGTAGCCCTAAGAAAATTTTTCTTCCGAAAACTATTACGTCGTAAAGGCTGCGATATCCAAAAATATCTAAAATATTTTATCTTCTCCTTTCGGCATTTATATCTGTTGCCCTCTAAAAATTCTATATATATATATATAATATGTTTTGAATATATATATGTATATATTAAAAAAGAACGATATATAATAATTTCCTCAGTGAAGAGCAAAACCAAAAAAAAATGTAAAAAATGGAACTCTACTCTTGATATTAACTTGTTTTTATTCCGTCCAGCAACAAGTTATAATTAAGTACGAGAGCAAATGCCTCCAAAACATTTTTTTCGACATTTTTTTTGCCTCTTTCACTCCCATTTTTTTTTTTTTTACACTTATCAAACTCTAGAAAGTTTGGAATGTATTGGAAATAAATAAATAAATAAAAAATGTATATCATATTTACACTGGCTCAGACAATCTACTCTCTCTCCGTATGTGTGTATACATACTGGAGAATGCAAGAGAGAGTTGGTGATCTTCCCTTGCCTTCACACCATCTTTTATCGCAGAAATGCGAGAAGGTGAAAGTTTGTTCCTCCTCGTTTCATTTCCACCCTCTTTTCGAAAGGCGACACATCATAAGAGGGAACGCAAGAGAGCATTCCGGGCATTCCACAAGGCGAAGGATTTAATTAAATTTGACCGATGGGGTGTTATAAACTATCGAGGCAGTGAGTGGTATATACACTTCATTACAGGGGCATTTTTCCATACCCTCTCTCTCTCTTTTTTTCTTTTTGCTCTTATTACCAGTAGCGTGTATTGCACAAACTTTTCTCCTGGTAGCGCTTTTACTCTCTGTCGCGGGAGGGTTGAACAGAGGTTGGTTGGTAGCAGTACTTTGCTGATGGTGGTACTGTACTGTAGTAGAGCGGCGACAAAAGGACTCGGTCAACAATATGAAGTGATAGACTCCACTGAGTGCTTGTCGCCGCGTTGTATCCAGACTTTTTTTTATGTCGATAAAGAGTGAGGGAGAGCCTCGTTTTGTGGAAAAAAAAGTGAGAGGGAAGCCTCTTTTAGAGGATCAGGAGGGAGCGACGCAAATAAAACAGTAATAATAATCGATGGATTGTTATAATATTTCAAATATGCTCCATATGTATTCAGTATACGGGATTTACGATCTCGTTTTGCACCCGCAGGGGCTATAATATAGGCTGTAACGTTTGATGCGTAATCCTTGGAAACTGACGTCATGGCACGATTATGACACGATCGGCAGCTTAATGTAATTTTTTTTTTTAAGGTGTGTAAAAAATAATTAAATTTTTAAATATGATAAATCAGGGATATTGTATGCAAATTATATTTAACTGAGAATTTTGAGGTATAAAATATTTGAAAAAAAAAATTTAAATATCGATAAAATACCATTTTTAAGAAGTTTCCAAATTCAATTTGTTCAAAAATATTACAGAATCTTTTATTCACCTTTAAATTCCAATTTAAACGTTTCTTACATGAAATAAGTTTTGTCTCCTTTATTTTTGCGGCTATCTTACGGATGATGGAGGGGATACAGCGTGAATTTTATAAAATATTTTATTAATTTTTAGTTTTTCCCCCTATAAAAATATTTTAACAGCGTTTATCATCCTATGGCATCCGTCCGCAGGCAGACTCAGAAATTTAATCCTGTTGAAATGAAAATTATTCAATTGTATGCAACAAATAATATTAATGCCATATACAGGTATGTGATGCAATGCCATAATGTCACACAGGTTTATACAAAACGTTGATCCCACATTCTGGTCCGACGATTGTTTCAGACATTTCAGTGGTCCTTAGGTTCAGGAAGGTTGAGAAATGCTGTTGTAACATAAATTAAAAATTAAAATAACGCATGAGTGTTCAATTCATTAAAAATAACATGTAAAATATTAGATTTATTTAAAGTAGATTTTTCCATATAAGAAAAATAAGAGTGTAGCATATATATTTTACTAAATTATTTCACCCTACAGTCGCGAGATCCCCTTAAATTATTATATACAGTGGATCTCGCTTATAAGGTTTTTCTGAAAACCGTTACGAAAAAACGTTCTAAGCGGGAGAAGTTTTAAACGGAAAATCTCGATGCGTATAAGTAAGAGTTGGGACCATCAAAATAAGTTTTACTAAGAAAACGTGCCAAGTGACACGTCATTCATGTTGCAAGGGGATTGTATATCTATTAAAATAAAATAAAAATTAATTTTTTATACGGACACCCGGGAAAAAAGTTCTACCCCGCATGTAACGCTGTTTTTCCGCCAACTTTCCTCCGATTTCCGAATTCAAATATCTCATCGAATATTGCACTTAGAAAGATGTAATTTTTTTTGTTGGCATAAACAGAGACCGGACAACAATATTTTGATTGGGTTTTAGGTACAGGGTGTACGTATAAAACCTTAACACATTTTTATTCTAATAACCATACAACCCCTTGTAACATGAATGGCGTATCTGAGTTTTACATATTTTTACTTTAATATACTTTTCTAATATACTTTTTCTAATTGGAAGTATGCCTCTAGGATCAACGGTTCACCAGTAAAATGCCGTGGGTGCTGTTACCTATTCACCCTGTAGATAAAAAATCTAGAAGAAAGAAGAAACCGAAAAAATACCTCAACGTTGAAAATTAAAATAACAATTTGATGTTAAAAACATCCATTTTGTCAAATGTTTCAATATAATATTTGATGTTTAAATTAAAAGAAATATATTCTTTAAAAAAAGGAGGAAACTTCTAACAATCAAGATTTTAAATTTTGAAAATTTGAAGGTTCATTTTTTTTTCAATAAAAAATGAAAATTCTAAATTTTCATATGAAAATTTAAGTTTTTCCACTTCAAATATTTTTTAATATCGATTTGTATTTTAATAATAGATAGACGTTTCAGTACAAAAGAAAATTTATAAAAAATTAAAAAGAGTAAATTTTGATATCCTATTATCCTACTTTAAAAACAAAAAAAATTTAAAAATACAAGCTTAAGACTTGAAAAAAAATATTAATATCATTGATAAGAAAATTAAAATTTTGAGGTTATCATTTCTAATAATTATTCTCATTTCTTTTTATAAATTGATATGTTTCAGATGTTTCAAAAAATTCAAATATTTAAAAAATATTTGAATAATGTTCAAAAGAGAGCACTGTATAATCCACAAAACTGAGATTAAAATTCAAATTTTTCAATTGTTGCTCATAATATTAATTCCCATACGTAACTCATAGATAAGCGTTTCTGGAAAAGAAAACTATAAAAAATTATATGTAGTCATAAATTTTGATATTATGTACTCAAAATACACACACATTCCACAGTCAAGATTAAATTTTTTAAAAAATATTAAATTGTTTCGAAATGTATCAAATAACCGAAAAAGTATTACTACAGAATTGTAAAAATTAAATAATTGAAAAATTAAAAAAATTAAGCAATTTCAAATTTTAAAATTATCATCTCTAATATTAATTCCATATCAAATTATATACAGTGTGAAAAGGTAAGCCCATTCCAGCTGAAATAATTCGTGAATCGTTGACTATAGAAACATACTTTTAATTAGAAAAAATTTTCAAATAAAGTGTCTAATTTAAATGTGATCAATTTTAATAGGGATCATATATGTAACAAGATACACAATTTAATTTTTTTCGGCCCTCCCGTCCTATAACTTTCAATTACAAAGTTGTTGTTCTGTCTCTACTGATCTCAACAAAAGAAATTCCATGATTTTAAATTCAATAGTAGCTGGTTTTCGAATTCAAAAATCGCTGAAAATGAGGAAAATAATAAAGTTATACAGGGTGTCCTGTAAATGCTAATGCGGCCTTGATCTCATCAGCCATTTATCGTAGAGGTATGGTTTCAATTTAAAAAATGCTCAAAATGTGTTCAAAAATTACCCTGTACCAGTTTTGAGAGTGAAAATATAATGTGTCCCAAAATAGAAAAAAATCTAGATTTTCATACGTTTCCCCTGTTCTTAGACTTCCAATTAGAAAGTTGTTGCCCGTCTTTTCTGAGCCCAACAAAAGCAATGCTATGATTTTCACTGTAATATTTACTGAGATATTCGAATTCAAAAATTAATTTAATTAATTTAAAATTCAGGCTTTATGAGCGAAATATTTTCAAAACTGATGAAAAATTTCATCAATTTAGGTGCCCTTGTTTGATTCGGGACACTGGGTTGAGGCCCTGTTGCCTCATCTGTTAAAAAGTCATGGACTGCTTAAACTAATTTCGAAAACTAAACATTTTGTTAATCGGAAAAATTCAATAAACATTTTTCAAATTGAAAATAGACCAGTGGGTCTGGTCTATTTTCAATTAGACCAGAAAGTTTCAACCAAAAAGTTGATCGTGTTGTTGATTTCGGGTCGTGGCTGAAAAAGGTTAAGAAATCCAGTCTTAGAAACATGGAATTTATTTTGTCGGGCTCAGAAGAGACGGGACTGTATAAAAAAAATTAAATTTTGTATCTCGTTTCATACACGGTCACTAGAAACAAAAATTAGATATCTGAAATTATAACACGTTACTTGGAAACTTCGAACAAATTGAAAACAAGTTTCTATAACCAACGGTTCACGAGTTATTTAAGGTGAAACAAACTTTTTCACACGCCGTTTCAGTACGAAAGAAAATCCATTAAAAAAAAAAAAAAAAAAACGCTATGTAAATGACGGGGAGGGGAAAAAAACACTAATCTCAATGACAATAAGAATTTTTTAAGAATATTCAAATGAGGTCGCGAGAAGGAAGAAAAAATAATGTATTTTGAGGGCCGAAAACAAAGTGTCGCGACCAAACAATACGGTTCTTCACCGCTTATAAATCTTCATTACTTTTTATGAGAGAGAGAGAGTGAGAATTTTTGTTTTTTCCACCTGTTTCTCCCCATTTTTTTTTTCCCCGCATGTCTTCATTTTTATTATTTTTTTAAGAAGATGATATTTCTTTTAATAATAAAAAAATAATAATTTTTTTTTCTCCCTCGCCTCTCTGGTACATCTTTTCTATTTAGCCTTCACCCACACAGAGAATGAGATCTTTAAGGAGGCATCATGACTAGAGCTGGAAGGATGTTGTTGTTGTATCATTAGTGAATAGGAGGTTTTTCATCAAAAAAAAAACAAAAAAAAAAAACCAAGCAAATGGATAAGGTGTGAACAAGTCTTTTTTTGTCAGCTGTGCTTCTTCCATAACCGAAAATTGGGTGGGTATATATAATACAAAAAAACAACAAAAAAAGCATAAAAAAATTACCTACGACACACAACGCTCTCTCCAGATATCCACTTGATGATTCTTGTCTCTCTTCCTTCTTATGTCACTCCCTGTGTAATTTTTTTTTCTTTCTCCGTTCTTATAGTTCCTGTCCTGTCTGTTCAAAGTACCATAAGAAAAAAAAAATATATGGTTGAAAAAAAAAATGCGGTAAAAATAGGAGAACAAAAAGGAAAAAATCCACCAAACAAGAAGTAAAAGCACGGTGATCACTAGGAGATAAAAAGTCTCTTGGTCCATTGAAAGGGGCGGTAACGGAGGTGTTTAGATGAAACAAAGCCGTCACCGACAGACTCTGTGAAAGTGTGAAAGAGGGAGGAATTGATATCACTGAAACAAGTGGCGTGAGTGATTGGCGAAACCGAGTTGAAAAAAAAAAAAGATGCGAGAGAGAGAGTGTGAGATAGACCGCTAGAGTAGCATCGCCAGTTGAATAGGAACTTGTCAACGACACCCGTCAAACACCGTACAGATTAATATTTACTGCTGCACCAATCGCTTGGTGGTTCTTTTTTTTTTTTTTTCATTTATTTTATCGCCACCATCAACCACACGGTGGTTTATTTTATTTTTTTTATCTACGTGCCATCGGTTTCTGTACCTAACTGTCTCTATAGAATGATCCCATCCACGTGGATTAATAAAATTACCGTAATTTCGGCTGGGATTTATACTTTCTTTTTTGCTTAAAAAAAAAAAAATTAGAACACTACAGAAACTTGAGAGCGCTGTTGATGAAATGCTGAAGTTGGAAAGGGAAATTTTATAGTATGACTAATTTTTTCGTGTTGTAAGAGATCTTCTTCAGCAGTGTTTCTCAACCTTTCTGGAAACAAGAACCAGTAAAATGTCTCTGAAAAAGTTCGACGGACCACTTGTGTCCCGTATTCCGGGGCATACGTGCAATTTTCGTTGTTCCGAATTTTTTTTATGCATTTGTCCCGTTTGTATTGAACGATACTTATATGAGTTTGTAATAATTACTGAAGTCGTAATACAAACGCGCGCAGCCTTTTCGTAATATAAATTATATTATGATAATTATGGCAAAAATTATAAATGTCATCTCACATATTTGTCAATTCAAACTTTTTTTTTTTCCACGATTTTTCAGCAATTTTAATTACGATTAGTGATTGTGCCTACTTTTTTCAGTGTTTTTTTTATGACAATTTGTGATGTCCCGTATTTTATGGGTTATTATTTAAAAGATCCCAGTTTACCGTATTTTTCTCAAAGAAATATGGCCATCGATCATTTGAATATTTTTTTCGTGAAATATTCTACATGTCTGTTAATTGCGATGTTGTAGCTGCCCTTTATTTTCGCATCCTTCCTCAATTTTAGCAGTAATTAGCAAATTTCACTTAAATCAATAAATTGCAATTTTTAGCGAAATTTAGTGATATCCCGTATTTAAGATCGCGATTTCCTAAATTCTCCTTGATGATGTATGGCGTACCTAAGTATAAAGGTATAATTTTATTTGAACCCATATGGATATTGCTAGTATCAAATACAACGGATAAATAATTTTATGAAGTCTGCCTGCGGACCACTTGTCATCGTCACAGACCACAGGTTGAGAAACGCTGTTCTTGAGCATATCGGTGGCGAAAAATGTACATAAAGTGAATTGAATGCCTCCAAAAATGTCAAATTACTTTTTCCTCTTCGTTTCAAAAAAATTAGAACATTTGACTAGAAAGTGTCATTTTGATCACTTTTCTCGCGCCACTGTCATTTTATGCACAGGAGAACTAATTAGGCCAAGACCTACAATTTATTGCCGATTCCGAATGGCAGCGTTCGTCACGGTTTGCCTTTTTTTTCATACTCGGCGTGAGGTTGGTGCGGTAACCCCTCCGCGCAGGACTTCCTGCGGTAGCAATCTTTTTCTGTGGCCATGTCGCCGTTTCTGTTGTATATCAAGCGGCAGGAAAGTTGCTGACAAGGACGAATCGGGTATCGAATTCGTGACACCTCTAAACATCCTTTGGTACTTTGAGCGAGTATCGTATCAAACTGGGCAACGCCCCTGGCTAGAAACGGATTATGAGATGAACCTAATGAAAGAACTTGTCTGACAACTAATAAAATTCAGAAATCGGTGAATGAATAATTAGAAAAATAATTCCAGCCCCCATGAAAATTTAGAATTTCAGAATTGATGGAAAACTCAGAATTTATTAAAGAAATAATTCCGGAATTATTTTTGCAGAATTTTATTATGCAGAAAATTAAAAAAATTATTTCTTTCTAGAAGAAAATGCAGATTTCCAGAATGGATGAAAATTCAGAATAAATGAAACAAATAATTACAGAATTGATTAAAACTCAGAATAAATGAAAGAAATAAATAATTCCAGAATGGGTGAAAATTCAGAATAAATGAATGAAATAATATATATACGCTATATATATATATATATATATATATATATATATAAATTCCAAAATTGATTAAAATGCAGAATAAATGTAAGAAAAAATTCCAGATGTGGATGTGGAAATTCACAATTCCAGAATGGATGAAAATTCGGAATTTATTAAAATATTATTATACCGTTAGTGCGGGGCCCCTGAAAACGCAGGGCTCGGTGCGACCACACCTGTTGCATACCCTTAATGGGTTCTGTTCATTTGTGATTGTCACATTTCGCAGTCTTTTTAACATTTCAATGCCTGAATTTTTTTTGTAATTTAAAATTTACTGTGTTTAATCATGGTAATTCAGCAATGTTTTTTTTTTAAGTATTTTAATTTTGAAATTCACCATTACACTTTCTACGCACTAAACACAAAAAGAAATTCTGATGTCAGTCAAGGGAATACTGAGATTGATTAGTGATTCATTATATAACTTATCAGATATATCAGTGTTTTTCAAACTGTGGTCCACGGGCCCTCAGGGTCCGTGACTACTTTGTAAGGGGTTTGCGAGATCATTTTCTATTCACTACCATTGCGTGAATGACACATTTTGTACTGTGAATTGTAATTTGTTCAATTCCTTATGATATGCAAATTATAAAAAACGCATTGTTTATTTTATTTGAGGGCAGTGTCGAAATTGATTTTCTGACGCAACTGGGGGGGGGGGGATCCGTGACATCAAAAATGTTGAGAAACACCGGGATGAACGATGCTCTGAAGCAGCGTTTCTCAACCTTTCTAAACACAAGGACCAGTAAAATGTCTGAAAGACTTTGACTGACCACTTTTGTCCAGTATTACGGGCCATTCCTGTATTTTTAGTTCCGAATTTGTTATACATTTGTCCCGTTTTTTGAACGATGTTTATTTGAATTGACAATGTTTACTAAAACCTTCAATAAACAGTGTTTTCATAATTTATCATCATAGTTATAGCTATAAATACAAATATTCATCTTAAATTTTTGTCAGGTTCAACGTTTTTTCCTCAATTTTTAAGTGATGTTAACTACAATTGAGCATTTTTCCGACTTATTACAACGTTCTTGATGACAACTGGTGACGTCCCGTGTTTTGCCGCATTTAAGACCCCAGTTCTACTTATATTTTTTCTAATGAAGTAGTCATCTAGTCATTTGAACGTTTTTTCGTCAAATATATTTTTGTTTACTATGGTTTGTAGCGGCTCTTATTTTCCCACCCTTCACCAATTTTAGTAATAGTTAGTAAATTGGTCTTAATTTGCATTTTCAGGGCTACAATAAATGATAGCCCGTATTTAGGATCAAAATTTCCCGCATTTTCGTTTGATAAGGTAGGATGAACCTAATTTTGAAGGTAAAATATTTTATTTGAACCTATATGGATATTGCTAATATCAATAACGATTGAATTCGCAATTAGAATTGAATTAATATCAATTCTGCCTACGGACTAGGTTGAGAAACGTTGCTCTAAAGGATAAGAATAAATGTCTTTTTTGGCCTATTTTCAAGCTTTTCTGCAAAAATTCCTTTTTTGAACTTTTTCAGCCATAAATGCTTATTTTAACATAGTTTCAAGATTATTGGTGCATTTCAGAGGCCATAATATGCAAAACTTGGATATTTTAGGCAATTGAGGACAAAAGAAAAGCATTTTTAAAAAAATTTCCAACTGTCAGCATTAATTTTCATCAGGAAATATCTCCCCCCCCCCCCTCCTTCTAGCTCCATTTAAACGCGGGTAAGTGATCTGAGCGATAGGGAACTTGATGTTGCCATGAGTTAGTTAACTTTGCTTTGACGGATGATGATGGACGTGGTGTTTCAGATGAACGCAGCCCATGTTAGAAAAGCAGAGAGAAAACTTTCAAATATTTTTCTCCACATGCTTCACATTCAGGCATTGGACTGCATTGTATATGCATAGCTGACCGATGATTGTCCGAAGAGGTCATCAGTTGGTGTCATGACTCGCATAAGGCGGAGTAGCAGCAGACAGGGCTCTGGGGCCTCACGTTGTTTTGATTTTGTTTTTTGCACTATAAATGCACTGCGAAAAAACCATGGCTATCTATTTTTCATAAATATTTTTTAATATTCGATTAAATTGACCAGAGTTGCCCTCAGCGGTGTGCGACAGATGCGGCCACACAGGGCCCCGCATCTGTCGGATGAAATTTTGACTCTCGGAAGAGTCCCGCATATGTGGGAATATAATTTTTTTACAACAATAGAACAAGGTAGCGATGTTTCGACTATAGAAATGATACTGATTATTTCAAATAATACATCGAATAAACGAGAATTATTCGCAACTCGAAGCAGCCCCACAGATCATTTTCCCTTCGGGCTCCGCGTCTGGTAAGGGTGGCCCTGGAATCGACCTGAGGGACCTCAAATACTTTATTTTGGGCTTGAACTCAATTTAACTTGGATAATAATGCAGTTATTATAAACTCTAACTTAAATAGTAAACGGGTTAAGTGTAAACCAATTTTTTTCAGTAAGGTTTTTAGCTTTTAGTTATATTTCCTTCCTTCCATAAATTATAAATGCATTTTCTTAGTGCCTATTTCAGGTATTTTTAGTGCCTTTTTGCCTACATATTTCGATCATTTTTAGTGCCTAAACTTTCGGGCTCTAGTCATTATATAAATGCTTTAATTGTATCTTTTCAGCCTTGTCTCGTCACTTGAACAAACCTTAAATTTTTTCTTAATCCCGGGATTATGAAAATTAAAGTGATGTAATCTCGTGGGAGTCAAGGAATTTCCCGTGATTCTATTCTTTGAACAGGTAAGCGATTTTTATAAGTATTGCCTACAGCATGTTTCTAAACTAATGTGACAAACTTCAAGGCGTGATAAAACACTTTTCATCCTAGAACATACAGGTTCAACCCATGGCCATTGGTCTAAATAGGACCCTCAGTCATCTCATGTGGCCCGTGACCTCAACCTTAATTTTGTAAAAATGAGCTAAGCAGCACATAACCAGATTTCTGAGGTGACCTGCGGCACATTTACAGATCACTTAAGTGACAGTTTTTGGTTAAATTTTTTCACCCAAATATTAATTTTTTTTCTAATTTATGTCTGCTTGGTAAGGGGGCACGGGCCTTCTGAGCAGCCCCCTGAGTATGCCTCTGCATGTGAGTGACCAAAAGAGTGACCTAGAATAATGAGGTTAATAAGCTTCGGACCACTCGGTGGGTTAAAGTAACCGACAGAGTGCCCGTATAGGAAGTTAATTTTTTTTAGTTTTATAACTATACAACCCCTTGCAATATGAATGACTTATCTGAGGTCCACACGATATTTGGATACTTTTCTAATTGGAAGTATGCCTCTAGGATCAACGATTCGCCAGTAATTCGCGGTATGTGCTGTTAGCTATGCGCCCTGTATATTGAAGGTGTTAATAGAGCAGGATTCCTAAACCGGATGTCCCGGCAATTTAGGATGCCGCCGAAATGTCTCGAGGTTGGACAGCATTGTCACTATATAAAACGCACATGAGCAGTTCGGAACCAGAGCGAAGTGGCGTTTACCCTGGGCGGGAAATTCTTAGGGAAAAACAAAAAAATAAGGTTATAAAATCGTCAATTTTTACAATGGGCAGCAAATAAACGTTAAAACGTTTCCACCCCCAACCCCCCGACAAAAATGACCGTCACTGGGCCTGATTTTTGCATGGGCAAGTGGGGCCCAAAAATCCAAGCAACGCAGTAATATATATTCACCGACAGTGCCGTCTTAAGAGCGTCGTGGACCCCCGAGCCAAGTGATTTTTCTGAGTGCCTAACAGGCAAATTTGCATGCTTTCTCTAGAAAATTTCATCCAGTTCTCCTTTTTGTGAGCCCCCTTTCCCCTCCCAGGCCATGTTCACGTTAGCCCTTGCGTTAAGACAGCACTGTTCACCGCCTAACCAAACATCTTTGGTCTTATTCACAAAGTGCCCCCAATTCCTGCCTTCCCCTAAAATCAAATCGGGCTCTGTCCTCACTCCTCCCTGCCCATGGGTACCGCGAACACAAACAAATTTACTAATACTGTACCTACTTTTTGGATAGAGAGAGAGACATTGTATTAATGTTGGGTTACCAACCGTCCTCCTACGTTTCGGAAGATTCACCCTTTTGTCCTCCTTTTCAGGTTTCCGGAGTTTGTCTTTTTCTTTGGGGAAAATGTTTTTTCCTCCACTTTGAAACACATATTTCTTCATTAATGTTAGTGTTTTTGTGGTTTTTTTTCCCCCACACGCAAAATTCACCAATAGCGGTCGAAATTCCCAAAATTTTTTCCGTTTATGCAATTTTTAGCGGTTCTGTTTTCGAGTTGGGGAAAATTATTGTTGTAGCCGGTTTTATTAATCAGAATAGTGGCGCCATCTATTGGGGAAATTGGGATAAGTGACGTCACTAAGGGTACGTGTGAAGACGTCCTCCTTTCTCAGTTTACGTAGCTGGTAACCCTACATTGTTCTGTGTGTGTTTTCAATCGTAGTTTGATGAATTGGTGGCGACATCTATGTTTTATTACATGAAAAAATATTTTTTCAATATTGGAGAATGTGTGATCGATAAAATAAAACTATAACGGGAGATCATAGGCGCAGAGATAGTATTTATGGTTTGGCCGCCTCTGCGATTCACGAATTTTTCCGCCCTTCTCCCAATCTAGTCCTAAATTCCTAATTTTCTTGACTATATTTCCCAGAATTCGCCACCCTGTTTGTGCCACCCTTCTGCTAATATAGTCTAGTTTTCTTTACTACTCATTCCTCAAATTTGCTGCCCTGGGCTATAGCCCGCTTAGACCCCTCCTCTCTGCCTGTCAATATGCCTCCGTCTCTAAGTGACTTGTTTGGTCACACACATGCTTTCACCCTCTCTTGATCACTCTTTCTGTGGCTCGCCAACAGAGGCGTTGGAGCCAGGGGAGGGGGAGGGATGCTGTGGGTGCTCGAGCATCCACGGTATTTTTTATCATGCGCCTGAACACCCGCAGCATTAATTCTCAAATTGAAATTTTCTACAAAAAACTTAGCTCGAGCAGAGTGCGGATACGTGGGTTGGGCTATGGGGGCGATCGCCCCTCCCAAGAGCAGAATAATATGGGGAAAATTTGTCTGCCCCGTAAAATACGGGATGATCCGATGCACCTGCACAAAAAGGCCGGTAACACATTCGATCGATATCTATTCGCAGCTGAAGATATCTGCCTCGGCTCCATTCGCAGCTGAAAATGGCTGCCTTCGCTCAGCCACACCATCCAGAGGCAACGGGAACGACCACCTCTCAGATGAGTCGAATACAAGGGGAAAATTTGTCCTGTAAAATACGGGACGATCGAACAAACTTACACAATTCGTCCCTCCTTTCACATCGTCCCGGCTCGAGTAACTCCTATGCGCACGCTTTTTGGTTATTCTTTTGGCCGCTCATTGACCTGGTTCTTCGCTCTCTAGGTCACGCTCATTTTTACACATCATCTAGATCTCTCTTTTGGTCATTCACATGCTTGCACACTCTCCAGGCCAATCTTTTGGTCGCTTTTACTGATCTTTTTCCTCGCTCTCTGTGATCACTCATTAACCTGGTTCGTTGCTCTCTAGGTCACTCACATGCAGGGGCGTACTCATGGGGTTGCTCGGAAAGCCCTCGCTCCCCCTCCCCACTAGCTGACCAAAAATTAGGAGAAAAAAATTAATATTTGGGTGAAAAAGTTGAAATATCGAAAGAAAATATCCTTTATATGCTATGTTAACCAATTTCTGTTAATTTAAATGCTTTTTTGAAGGGTGGTAACAAAATTTCTCGGGAAGAGAATTTTTTGTGCCCTCCAAATGTCGATCTTCCATACGCCCCTGCTCACGTGCTAGCTGTCGGTCAGCTATTCACTGACCAAGTGTCTCACCTGACCTAGAAAGAGGCGAATTTATGATTTTGCTGTCCGTGGGCACCAGAGGCGTTAATAAAGCATTGGTGAAGGGGGGAAACTGATGAGAGAGTTACAAGTCATCCCGTGTACACGGGATTCAATTCAAGCTCGTACGCAGGAGGGGGGGGGGGGAGTGCGTTGCATTGTGTATTTATTATCATTGCGGGAGGAGCTTAGCCCCCTCATAAAATTTATTTTTGGTCACCAAGAGGCGGTTTAAATAGCTTTGGCCCCCCAGGTTCCGGTACCTATGGTGGGCACACTGTTTTGTGCCAAATTTTGCCACCCTGCTTACAATTCTAATCATTTACATTCCCAATGCCGTTGGGCTCCGATTGGGCACCTCAGAAATTATATCTGATTACAAATTTCAAGAGGGAACATTGAAATTGGTAGGTAAGCATTTCTAGCCTGGTGGGGGGGGGGGGGGGGGGCTAAAAAATATCACATCATCTTGAAGCTCATAATCAGGGTATAGCCACTAGAATAAGGTCCTTATCAAGTCGCCTTAGATCAGGGGTGGCTTAAGCGAGGCTGCAACGGGTGCGGCGCACACGGGCGGCAGCGTAGACTTTACACAGTGAACGTAGTGAGCGTAGACTTTACACAGTGAACGTAGTGAGCGTAGACTTTACACAGGACCCTAAAATTTTACACAGTGAAAAATTACATGACATCACGCTTTGAGTCATACCTCAACAATGGAAACGTTGAGAAAATAAACAGGCCTCTGCGTAATACCAGAAACAAGAATGTAAGCTATCGGGGCGGCTCTGTACCCGTGCGGGACTTATTTTTTTTGTGCGCCTCTTACCTATTGCCTCCCCCACATAGCCCCTACGTCCTGCGTCAGGGCCACTAGGCTGGAATCTTTCGCTGGGCCCAAGCCAGATTTTCTATGAGGCCCCTTCTACAGTTAATTTATAGAGGGAAAAAATAAAAATCATAAGTATTTAGTCCCGGGTCCCAAGCTGGAGCCCTGTCAGCCCTACCCTTGGGGGGTCATGCCCAGGGCCGTCTTAAGAGCATCGTGGGCCCCCGGGCCAAATGGTTTTCCTGATGCCCTACCTGGTAAATTCCAGTAAATTTTAATCAGATCTCATTTTTATGAGGCCCTCTACACGTGAGGCCCCCGGGCCGTGCCCGGGTTGGCCCATGCGTCAAGACGGGGCACTGGCCATGCCCCTCCCTCATAATTTATCCAAACAATTCCGAACAAAGAAAAAATTTTCGCCTTTCATTTCGGATTCTGCGCCCCTCTTGAGCGGTACCCAGTGCGGCCGCAATAGGCCGCATGGCCAAGTGCCACCGCTGTACTCTATCACAAGGAACCATGGCCCCCACAAGGACCCGAGACTATTCTCATAATTTTTGGCGTTTTTTTCACGCTGTAAATTAACTATAGAAGGACCCGTGAGAAGTCTGACTTGGGGGGGGGGGGCGGGGTGCAAAAGATCCTAGCCTATGCTCTATGATGGGGGAGGGGGGCATGCCTCACCGAGAATTGGCTCCACAATATATATAATTACCCCGTTAAATATCATCTTCACAGGATAAGTGATGATGGCTCACAAAAATAAGCGTTGTTTCAAGGATTAAGTTATTTGGCGTTATTAAGAACTAGCTGTAATACCCGGCGCTGCCCGGGTTTTCTTCAATGGGCCTTCTTGGATCACGTGATATCTCCCTCTTTCTTTGAGGGACATGCAAACCCTGTCTAAGTTAACCAATATGGCGACTTCATGAAATAAACAAATCTAGATTTAAAGAAACATAGAAACGAATATTTTTTTTTCCTTTTTTAAGGGGCGCTAAGTATTTCGATTTCCCCCCCCCCCCCGAATCAAGTTATCTATTTCTGCCTGTTTCTGTTTCCAAAAATGCTTAAAAGCTGTGGATTTTTTTCGATGTACTTTTTACGGGCCCATAATTAATTTTAAAACAACCTAAACTATATGAATTCATGCAGTTGAATATTAAAAGATAATACGGAGACATTAATTTTCATGTTTGAGAAGATATAAATAAAAAGTTGAAATCAATGTTATTGCCTGGATATCCAACTCTAAAGAAAAGGTCCGGATAATTACTTCATATTTAACCTCCTGGGCTTCATATGCCTAAGTGAACTCAATATATTTCAAAAATCGAGAATTCAATACAATTTTTAAAATTATTGATGTGGCGGTAACCACACTAAATTTCCGCATTTCTATAGTAAAATCGGCAATTTTAACACTGATTGCTATGGGGATCATCCTTTGCCTTTCCCTCAAAGTGATGCTGATAATGGCGTCTATTCAAAAAGCTCTCATTACTGAAAGGATTGAAAAAAAGTGGCAAACCATTATAAAGGCACAAACTATTGTACATACATTTGCAACATTAAAGAAATGACAAACCATTGTAAAGGCATATACATGTCTGAAACGCATTGCTAGGAAACCACGGTAACCAAAGTGAACGTTCCGAAAGTGATTGTTGAGGCCCAATAACCATTGTTGCCCGACAGTTTTTTTGCCCGTTTGGGGCATTTGCCCTGCTCTGACGAAATTTTAAAGTAGCCTATCGTTCAAGTCGGGTCCCATTTGGTCGATCCAAAATTGCAGATTTGTATAGAGAACATACATACACACAGACAGAAAATCAATTTTATATATATAGATGATAAAATAATCCTGGGAAAAAAAAATTGTGCTTCAAAAGTGGGACGTATGGTCACGCACATTTTGCACGGTAAACAATGATGTGCGGCTTTCTGAAAAAAAAATCAGGTTTATCTCGAGGTCCCCTTCACTGAACTGAAGCCCCGGCCAGGGTCGCGTCTTTGGGACAGAGTGGCAGTGCCGTCTTAAAGCATGGGCCCACCCGGGCACGACCCGGGGGCCTCAGGAGAAGAGGGGCTTCACAAAAATGAGATCCTGTTGAAATTTTTTAGAATTTACTAGGTAGAGCCTCGAAAAAACCACTTGGCCCGGGGGTCCATGATACTCTTAAGACGGCCCTGCAGAGTGGGAGCCATATTCTGGTTTGGTGGTGGCCAGGGTCGCCATTAGGGACGGCATAGGAGGCTTCGCACAAGGGCGGCAGGTAAACTCGAGCCGCCCCTGCTCACGATGCTCAAAAGACAGCCCTGTTCATTACTCAAATTTGCCGCCCCTTTGAATTTTGCGCCTTTGGTTCGCGAAGTTGGTCCTAAACATTTTTGATGCCCCAAAACTGTTGAGGCGCACCTGGAGCAGTTATTATTTTCGCACCGGTCCCATGGGCAGAGATACGGGGGGGGGGCGTGGGGGAGCAATGCCCCCCAGAGTTAAAGGTAGAGTCGACTGTGATCTAATGTATATATGAGTTGACATCATCGTGCCCCCCCCCCCAGACTTCCAAGTCTATCTCCGCCTATGACCGGGCCTCGTGTGTCTGGTAAGGGCATAGGCCGGTATTACACTATAAAAGTTTGATAAAATCCATTTTATAAAACTTGAAAAATCTAGTTATTGGTTACTTTCTAGAAAATGCAACCGTTTACCTTATTGACTGCATTTTTCAAGTTTTATAATAGGACTTTTATCAAACTTTTATAGTGTAATACCGGCCGAAGAGAAATTCTTCATAAATTATATATATATATATATATATATAAAATGAGTGTATGGTGCTGCCATCTAGTTGTATTTTAGTGAAATATAGCTGAACCTGATCCAATCTGATCTACCTCCCCGATTTGTTTGATTCACGGAAACTTTGGCCCCGACATCTGGCCCCTGCCTTATGAGTGACCCAGTGAGTGACCTTATGAGCGACCCAGTGAGTGACAAATTAAGTGACCCTATGAGTGATCAAGTGAGTTGGACACACACCCGTGACATTTTGCCAGCCTTGACAAAAAGGTCACTCACTTGACCCCTCATATGGCCCCTCAAATGGTCACTCACAGATATGGTCACTCACAGATATGGTCACTCACTCATATAGTCACTCACTCATATAGTAAACTGAACACTCACAGATATGGTCACTCACTCATATAGTCAACTGAACACTCACAGATATGGTCACTCACTCATATAGTCAACTGAACACTCACAGATACGATCACTTACGTGGTTTACGGTCACTTACTGGTCATTCAGTCACGCACGTGGGCGTTAACGCCCCCTGGGGGCGATGGATGTTCCAGGGGGGCTGTAGAAGCTACGGGTATAACATAGGATCCTATGGGTTAGATTGCGTTGGAGGGCGATGGGAGAAAAAATTTCTGAAGAAGGGGCGCGATGGGACTCTTTAAATTGGTGTCTTTAAATTGGCCCTTGGGTAGAGACACCCAAGGGCCATGGTACTCACATCCTGCCATAAGGCCCCCTAGGCTGGTATCGTTGGCGGGTTCCTTGGCCAGGTATTTGACGGGCTTCTCTACAGCGATTTTATAGTGTAAAAAAACAAAAACATTATAAGAATCATTCCTGACCCCGGCACAGCCGAGCCTCAGGGCCGTCTTAAGAGTATCATGGGCCCCCGGGCCAATTAATTTTTCTGAGGCCCTACCAAACAACTTCTCGAAAATTTCAACCAGATCTAATTTTTGTGAGGCCCCTCTTCGCTTGAGGCCTCCTGGCCATGCCCGGGTGAGCCCGTATCTTAAGACGGCACTGCCAAGCCTCTTCAAGCTCCACCCTTGTCTGGCCCATGACCTCACTGAGCTCTAAATCGTTGCAAAGAGATAACATGGAATAATACGGGAGCCTTGTAACATGGCTCTGGAAGTTGCTAGTCGAAGTCGACCCGTATAATTCGTTGCATTGTTTTTTTTTCTCAGAAATTATTGTGGGGGCTCAAATGGCCTCAGCCCTTAGGTTCCGGTGTCTATATGATTCATCATAGGCGGCTCGAAGAAAAATCTCTACCCATTTAGGACCTATTTTTGGCGCCTCCTCCCTACGTCTCGTTTGTCACCAAAGCACTTTCAACCAGGGCCATCTTAACGCATGGACTCATCCGGGCACGGCCCGGGGCCTCAAGAGAAGAGAGGCCCCAGAAAAATGAGAAGTAGTTGAATTTTTCGAGAATTTTCCAGGTAGGGCCGCAAGAAAATCACTTGGCCCGAGAGCCTATGATGTCCTTTAGACGGCCCTGCTTTCAACTCGAATTTGGAGCCCTGTTTAGAGCGGCGTTCCGTGTGGCCGGACGGCCTAAGAGCTGTCTTTGCTCTTTATAGTGAATTTACAGTGTGAAAAAACAAAAAATGAGAAGTATCATCCCGGAGCACCCGGAGTAGAAACCCTACAGCCCGATCCTTCTGGGGGTCGTGTGATATTCACAGGGGAGGAGCTAATCGAGCTATAGCCCAGAGCGGCAAATTTGAGGAATTAGTGGTCAAGAAAATTAGACTAGATGAATGTGTAAAAGGCGGCAAAACTAAATCCAGCTATGGGTGAAGGAACTCCGCTGCAGAATGTGATGGCCTTGCCACTATGTTAGGTTTCATTTTTGATGTGCTCTCAGGCCCCTTTCATATCCCCACATCCTGGAGCAGGGCCCGGAGGCTGGGATCTTCGGCGGGCCCCCAACCCTGACATGGGCGGAGATAAGTGGGCCATGACGGCATTGCACACCCCCCGCCCCAGCGTCAAGGGTAGAGTCTACTGATCTAATGTATGTGTGTATATATGAATTGACATCATCATCGTGCCCCCCCCCCCGGACTTCCAAGTCTATCTCCGCCTATGAACCCAGACCTGTATATTAAATTTAAAGCATGAAAACAAAAAATGATGGTAATTGTTTCAGGCCCAGGGCCGCAACTAGATGTTTCGTCAGGTGGGGCAGGCATGCATTTGCGCGCCCCCTTGTAATGTTGAAGGATAGGTCGTAAGGTGAAATTTGCGCCCTCTCTTATCCAGCGCCCGGGGAACTAGACCAACACCAACTAGAGCAGAGGTGTCTGTTCTAGCTCTAGATACGCCTGCTCCCAGGGGCGTAGCCAGAAATTTCGTTCGGGGGGGGGGACCACTTTCATTTCGGGGGGGGACCAAAGTGACAGAGCAATGGATTTGGCCATCTTTTTCCCTTTTTTCGGTCATTTTCTCACATTTCGGGGGGGGACCAGACCCCCAAGTCCCCCCCCCTGGCTACGCCCTTGCCTGCTCCCCACTAGTTGCGGCCCTGCTCAGACTCCAGGGCTGGAGCCTTTTCAGCCCTACCCTTGTGGGGGCCATGGTCGCTTTAGAGGTTAAACATTTGCAAAAAAAATCATAATTTCCGGAGAAATATTCAATTAATTCCGGCAAAATCAGAAGGGGAAATATTTCAGAGTTACTAAATGTGGCGCCATCTATTATCGATATAAAAAGCGTACACGATTGAAATGGATTTTGTTTACACAAACGAATTCAAAACAAACAAAATATTTGTATGCGACAAATGAAAAAGAAATTTTAGGAATTAAAATTCATCAAGACACTTTCTTGGCGATTTTTTCAATAGGGAGATGGAGACCTGGCAGGCTATAGCCCAGGGCCGTAGTGTGCCTTTTCGGGGGGCCCCGGGGCAAACTTTTCCTTGGGGGGCCTCTCTTGAAAGGCTTATTATAACGCAAAACAAATGTAAACTTTTGTGGAGGCACTCATTCGGCTCGGGGCCCAGGAGCAGTGTTCCGGTTGCCACAGCCTCGTTACGGCCCTGCCAGGACTAAGTTTGGGGGATTGAGTGCTTTAGAAAATTTGTGGAACGGAAGAAGGGCGGCTAAATTTGTACAGTCCACAGGTGGTAAGACCTTGAATTCGCCTCTGTCTAGAGAGCAAAGGATCAGATCAGTGAGCGGTCAAAAAAGGCACCCAGTGCAGGGCCGTAACTACTTTGCCGCCCCCACAACTTTAAAATTCGATCTTTTTTTTTTAATAATAACTTGATCAGCACGTATTCCCAAGACATCGTTACGATCTGTCCAGGGAATTTGTTAGTGTTAGTAGACATCCATGCCCCACACGGGATTCGAACCCAGACCTGTCAGAAGCTAGCTCACTAGACTGCCAGGCGGCAGAAAATGTGAATTTTATGACGGTGTTCTTTGTTCCCACCTAAAACTTCCACCCTTAAATTTTTCCGCCTGGTGTAGTTCCCCCCCCCCCCCATTTTCGGTCCTGCCTAGTGAGTTTACAATCATGTGGGAGTGCACAAAACAGCGTTCAAGCATGTGGCTGACCAAAAGATTGACCTAGAGAGTGTGCAAGCATGCGAGTGACCAAAAGAGTGATTTGTAAGAGTGATTCGCTTAGGTATCTACTGACCTAAGTGGATTAGAATCGGAAAATTTGCCAAGGGGGGCGAATTTTTCAGGAATTAGTGATCAATAAAATGCTAGAAAATATGGGAAGAAAGGTGGCAAAATTGATGTAGCCCACTGGAAAGCGCGGATCTAGAGCAGGACGAGAGGGACGATCGCTCCTCCCAAGAGCCGAATAATATGGGGTGAATTTGTGTCCCGTAAAATACGGGATGATCCAATGCACCTACATAATAAGTCGCTTCTCCGTCGCATCATTCTTAATAATTTCAGAACCCTAGGCAAGGATATTTGATGGGTCCCAATATAATGAATTCAAAGTGTGAAAAAGAGCAAAATATGATATCAATCATCCCGGACCTCCGGGCTGGAGCCCATCATCCCCACCCTTGTGAGAGTCATGGAATTAACATTTGAAAATTCATATATTATTACAGAATACACAAGAATGCTGAAAAATATCGATACAAAAAATTATAAACGCACAATTAAATTAACACAAAACCGAATGAAAATTTTGAATCGATGACAAATTTAGAAAAAAAAATAAAATTTTGAATTTATGAAAGAAATAGTCCAAATTTCATTAATTTAGAGTTCGGCGAAAGAAATAATCTAAGAAATAATGAAAATTTAGAATTGATGACAAAATAAGGAAATAATTGAAAATATTAGTTCCAGCAGCGATAAAAACTCGGAATTAATGAAAGAAATATTGGTGAAAATGGTGAAATTGGTTTTCAGAATTGGTGAAAAATTCGGAATCAATGAAATTCTCAAAATTGACTACATAATTTCAGAATAGAAGAATATTTATATGCACTAAAAAGTAGCCAAATATGCTTTAAAAATATGCAAATACGCACTTAAAAATGCCAAAATATGCATTTAAAATGCCAAAATATGGATGAAAACCCGAAATATTCATTGAAAATCCTGAAAAGGTTGAAAGTCCCGAAATATGTACCGATGCATTTAAAAAATCACCGTGCAAGAAATGCATATTTTCTATTTCTTAGTACATATTAATTTACAAAAAATATCCCCACATATGCATATGTTACGATAAATGTGATAAATCGGTTATTATTAACCGGTTACTATGTATACTTACCAATCGTTTTGATAAGTATGATAAATTTACCACTCTCACCGGTGAATATGCATAATAACCAAGCGTCGTTGGTAAATTCGATAAATACTGAAAACGCTATCGCTTTTACTGGTGATTATGAATAATAACCAAGTGTCGTTGGTAAATTTGAATGATAGTTGGTAAATAAAGTTCGGAATAATACTTGAAATTTATCGCCTTTATCTGTGATTATACATAATACCCTAGTGTAATTGGTGAATTTGATATAAATACGGGAAAAAATTACAAATGAGTCTAGTTTGTGGGATAAATATAGTCGGACCCCGATATAATGAGAACAAATTTTACGATCGTATCCCGATAAATGATACAATACATGTGTGAATTATCATGTATTGTAAGATTGTCATATCAGTATTATATAATATGATTTATCATGTTTACCAACGACGGCGCAACACTTGGGTATTATGCATAATCGCCGATAAAAGTGATAAATTTAGGGAAAGTTAACTTACCAAAATGCTTGGTAAGTATGCATAATAGCCGGTTATTATGTATAATAACCGCATTTATCACATTTACCGTAACATATACTGCATATGCAAATAATTTCTACGCATTTCTTTTTAGGCATTTTTAATTTCTAGTTTGTTGTAGCTGCTCAGTCAAGAAATACCAGTGACAAGAATTTCGACACTATTTCTAAAAGAAAATTGAACACTTTTGACATATCCCTAGAAATAGCTTTACAATAAAACGTTTGATATGGAAGTATATTTATTTATTATATTATATTATTATATTATTATATTATTATATTTGGAAAATACAGTATTACAAACATCTCTATTAATTCACTAAATCCCCCTTGCGAAAAAAAACCGATGTTATGAAAATACTATGAGTAATATTTATTTGAAAAATTATAAATAAAAATCATCGAGCTTAAATAAACCTTCAAAAATATGCACTTATTCTGAAAATTCTTCAATTTTATGCATTTATATGCATAAATGCTAAAAAAAAGAAAAATATGCAAATGCGGCACACCTAGTAATAAGCTTAGGTGTGCCGTAAAATGTAACGCTACGCCAAACTCTGTTTTACTGGTACGCGGTAACCTCGAAAAGTACAAAATGTCCATGTTTAACCATGTCGTTGCATAATCCGAGGGGGAATGTGATGGTTAAGTATGGTACTCGGTTTTCAGTGAAATATGTCAACTTCCATCATGGAAACCGCTTTGAGAACTGGGTGGTCTGAAACAAGCTTGGGGGGAGAAAAAGATTCGAAGGCGTAAAGTAACCGCCCCATCGAACAACCCTGTTAATATACACATGCCATCATCTGTGTTATCCTTTGCTTACCCTCTTCCCTACCCCGGGTATTTTACCCTCCCCGTGCACATATCCGCTGGCTAAAAAAAAAAAAGAGAAATCCTTCTCCCTTCTTCCACCAAGAACAACACTATAAAGCCAACCCATAGGATTCATTCAGAACCCTCGAAAAGAAGCCCAAAATGTGGTCACAGAGCCTAAACAAACAGCTTTTGGGGAACTTGAAACCTCAAATAACACAATTTAGCCACCTCTGATAGTGTGGACTCGGGATATGGAAGCGGTGGAAAGAGACAGGGGATATGTAGGCTCTTCTTGGACAACGGAAGCGCTTGTGTCCGCGACTCATCCCAAAGTGCACTCACATTATTTGGCATTTTGCGCCGGAAGCGAAACATAGAAGCAAAAGTCTTTCCTGCCGATGATCCTTTTCGCTTTTCTAGTCGCTTTTGCGAACATGGCGATCCATACTCTGGACAGATGTTGTCGATTCTCGTAACAGATCATTCAGCATGCATTTCTCACTCAGTATCATGGTAGCACACAGACAGGCATGAAATTTCAAAAAAAAAAAATCGAATGTTTTTAGTTAACTTTACAGTCGACCCTCGGTTTGTGAACTTAATTTGTTCCTGAAGTACGGTCGTAAATGCAGAGCCGCCCGTTTAGGGGCACCGGGCTCCTTGGCCTCGCACTTACGGTAATACAGGGGAAAAAATATACATACAGTTTATTCGCTACAAGTCGAACTCCGATAACTCGAATATCTGTTTAACTCGAAGTTTTCACTCAGCCCCAGAACTTTTTCCGTATTTTAATGTTAAAATTTTCTCTTAACTCGAAGTTTTCTTTCTTCAAGTCGAAGTTTACAGGAATGAGAGAAATTTAAAAATGGTATTTAGTAATAGAATTTAGCATTTAGCAATATGATTTAGAATTTAGCAATAGAATTTAGCATTTAGCAATATGATTTAGAATTTAGCAATATGATTTAGAATTTAGCAATAGAATTTAGCAATAGAATTTAGCAATAGAATTTAGCAATAGAATTTAGCAATAGAATTTAGCATTAGAATTTAGCATAGTGTCAATTTCAATTTTATTATAATTTTAAATATAGTTTCTGAAGCAAATTATTTTCCGTTTAAAATATAGAAGTTGTATGCTATTGGTTATTTATAAATAGTGGATAAAATGGATTTACGAAAGGAGTTTAATTTTTTTATTTATTTATATTTATTTATTTATTTAGACAAGACAAAATCAAAAACATACAAGACAGAAACACAAAAAGAAAACTACGAAATAAACACTATTTGACCCAAAGGGATATAATCCTTCCATGGGTCATAAACAAATGGGAATTTATCATTTTTTAAATCACGGTTATTGTAGTTTCTGGGAGCGAGGTAAAATGAAACTGCTTTTGGAAAATGGGGGTTTCTTTGGTTTGTGAATGTGATAGGAAATTCCCTGTCTGCTTTCCGGGTTTGATCCAGTTTTTTAATTTCAAACCATTTAGGATTTCTCTGTATAAACATTAATATTTTAACCATATGTAATTTGCTGAGATTAAAACGAAAATCATTTGATAACGAGCTCTGTTTGAATCACAGAGTAATAATACTATAGAGTGCGCGCGAGGGGTTACAATGTGAAGCAAAGATCCGGAGTCACGTGACTCCAGTCGAAAGGCTGGTCAGGGAATCTCGCTGGCAATGCTTTCCTTATGGCTACTCGTATGACGATCTACACGCGCTGTCTTATTTTTGATTAGAATGGCCAACACTTGCGCAGCTTTCGGATGTTCTGAGCGGTTTAGGAAAGGGGGACCAGTATCCTTTCACAAGGGAATACTTTTTTGCTTATTCCTCTTCTTATAAATTAAAAATTGGAATATTAAATTGACGATGCAATGGATTTCTGACGTAATCTCAGTTTTTAACGACTCCATTTTGGATTTAATTCAATTAAAGTTCCAAGTTTTGGTAAAATTCAAATGTCATGAATCATTATTAAATGTTTTAATAGAATTTTTGGCAATAAATGATTGAAATTGTGAGTTTTATGAAGTTTTAACTGAAATATACGTCTCCGCAAGATTTGGCGAGCTAGTGAGTTCATTCGAGTTTTGCTCAACTTGGAAGAAAATATGCTTTTCAGAAGGAGAAATTGATGAAAAATATTCTATTTAAATAGAATGTGAGGAAAACTTCCCCCCCCCCCCTCTAGACAATTGCAGTTTTGCATAAAAATGCATAACAACCTCTAAAAATAATAGTATTTTTACCCCTCTTCACACCTGAGATAAAGCTATTACAGAAAAGAAATTTTTTTATTCATTAATTTGTTTTTTGTATGTGAAATTGCCGCTTCAAACAAGAAAATTAATTATTCAATTGATTTTTTGAGTCAATATCTGTACTAAGACCTGAAGTCATATATTGTGTACCTCAGATGTTATCTTGAAAAAGAATCATTCTAAAAACGATTTAATACCTTAAATTAAGATTAACATATGCATACTTTTGGAGCGAAGAGATTACATATGTCACATATATATATATATGTGACATGTGTAAATATTATATTATATATATGAAATATTATATCCTAAAATATTATATATATATATATATATATATATACACACTTTAAGTTATTACATATATACTCTACATGGAATTTTAATTCTTATAATTTAGAGAAATTGATGATGAGATTCTGTAATTTTCTTGAGTAAAATCTATTTTAATCCTGAAATATTATGTAAGTGTTTACAGTTTTGTGTGATGAGGTTATAAAAGGTTTTTCAGGAATGTTAGAAATGAAACTTTTTCTTATTGTTTGAATATTGTTTCATGACTGAATATGGTATGAGTGTGAATGTGTTACATTACATAACATAATATGATGCATTATAATTAATTATACATTAATTATGAGTATATAGAGTAATTGTAATGTTCTGGAAAGATATATTTTTGTTTTAATAACCCCTAGTATAAATAAATTTTCGAAATTAAAAGCGACAAAGTGAATGAAGAGAATATTTAAAAATATAAATGAATTAGGCTTTACAACATATACGTTGTTCCGTTTTCCAATATTTGTTTATTTTATAGAATTTATTTTTTCAAATCTGATACTCCCTAAATATTTCACATAAAAATGAGTGAAATTCATTGAAAAAATGAAGGAAAGTTTTCATCAACTTGATCGAATTGAGTCAAATTTCGTTACAGCAACATCCTAGCTTCTGCGAAAACGCGCCAAATGTAATAGCGCAGAACCTGTTCTTTCCCCGACAATACTGCTCATCTTTTCTTCACGTTCGACAAGTTTTATGAATAGCGTGCGCGGTCTATTTATATCTTAAGTCTATGGTTTGAATGGAATATTGTACGTGTTATTTTATTTAGAGGATATAAATTTGGATTTATATCCAAATAATCGAATTTAAATTTATTAATTGGATTTAAATTTGGAATAATCTTTTCGATTTTTTCATCTCCAGTAGTTTGACATGTTTTACTAATACGATATTCGTAAATAGCGATGTTATTTTAATAAAACTCTTTTTCTCCACTCTGAAATAAGAATTTCCGATAAGTCGAACAAACGATAACTCGAAGTTTTCTGTTGGCTGCTGCACATTCGACTTATCGAGATTAGACTTTATATAAAATAATTATATATGCAAGAGAGTTTTTAGAGAGTGCTCGATAACGCTTCACCAAAACTAAGTATCTTTTTCCGACGGATTTGCTGCGATATGTGCTATCAGCCATTCAAGGGTGCATATGGACCTGCGGATTGGATTGGTGTTTGTTTTTTATTGGTGCAGACACCATCAATGTTATGCTACGCCAAACAATGATCAAGCGGTATAATGACTTCTGGTAGAATTCGCGTTACCCATGTTGCACATGAGAAAAGGCATACCACATTACAGTACCGTGCACCTTTCGAATGGTTGATTGCATTTATTGCAGCAAATCCGTCGTAAAAATATTATATTTACTTTTGAGAAAGTGCTGTTGTGCACTCTCTAAAAACACCTTCTACCGACTTTGCTATTGCGATTCGACCGTACATTCTGTGACCAAAAATGCTTGTTTAGGAGTCATATCACCTAACAAAGTTTGTCCCATGAATTCAAAAAAAAATCACTTATTATTATTTCTTTCATCAATTCTGGAATCATTTCTTTCATCAATTCTGGAATCATTTCTTTCATCAATTCTGGAATCATTTCTTTCATCAATTCTGGAATCATTTCTTTCATCAATTCTGGAATCATTTCTTTCATCAATTCTGGAATCATTTCTTTCATCAATTCTGGAATCATTTCTTTCATCAATTCTGGAATCATTTCTTTCATCAATTCTGGAATCATTTCTTTCATCAATTCTGGAATTATTCTTCTAATTATATCTGAATTTTTATCAACTCTGGGATTTTTTCTTTGATTCTTAATTTGTTTCATTAGTGACTAGATATTATTCAGCATTCATATAATCTGTGATACTTCATGAATCTTTGGATGCCGATTTCCTTCCCCCACAAAATATATAAAACCGGGGCTAAGGATCCCCAAAATTATTTCCGCACCGGGCCCCGGTTCTGATAAGGGCGGCTCTGCGAAAAACCGAAACTAAATAATTTTCTCCATAGGAATCAATGTAAAATAAGTTAATACGTTTCGAGACCACGAAGATTTTTTATGGTAAATTTTTACAACAGTGCTTTATGTAAATCCAATTGAAATCATTAATACTGAAAACGCTTTTCCCTATAGGTAGTTCTAAAACATTTGTCACCCCACAGATCCCAATTTACGGTATCTTCAAATAGGTACTACAAATCAGTTACAACTACTATACAGTAGCGACTAAAGTGTAGTCTATAGTAACTAGAGGTGATTATTCTGAAGAACATTTAATGCAATTTTTTTAATGCCATTGTTTCTTAACCCTTTCCGTGGCATAGTAAAAATCACTAAACGCCCTTGTAAAATGTCCTATTTTTTTAATGAAGCAGGCTTTCTTCTGATTTTCAGCAGGTGCAAAATAAGGAATAGGCCTGTAGGGGATCCATTGAAAAACTTCACAAAATATCTATATTTGTCAATACTAAAATAAGAGGCGTTTAAGGAGGTGAGATATCTCGTTAATGCAGTTGAAAGGGCTAATACTAACGTCAGTCAATGAACATTTTAGAACCACGCATCTCCACCTATGGTCCACAGGTATTCAGAAGTTCTAATTGGATGTAGAATTCTAATTGGAATGAAGTTATTCAACCAGCTATCAAACAATACTGGGCACGGTAGCCCAGGTCGATAAGATACTCGCCTCACAGTACCGAAGGATGTTTAGAGATGTCGCGAGTTCGATACCCGGTTCGTCCTTGTCAGAAACTTTCCTGACACAGGGGTACAACAGAAACGGTGGCATGACCACAGAAAAAAATTGCTACCGCAGGGTGTCCCACATCGCGGGGTTAGCGCACCATCCTCTCGATGAGTATAAAAAAAAGGCTGCCAATCGGCAATAAATCGTAGGTCCCGGTCTAATTAGCCCTCGTGTGCAGAAAATGACCACGTGGTGCGACAAAAATGATCAACCAGCACAGATTTATGAAAAGATCCATATAAGTTTCAATTAAGGTTCCGACTTCGTTTAAAGCGTTATTTTGGAAAAAAAAAAAAAATCAGTTTTTCTATTTTTAAGAAAGCCCTATGCTTTGTGATCCCAAAACAAGCCTTATATTGTTTGTGTATAACCAACACCATCTATAGTAGATCTGTTATATATGGTGGTGGTACAACGCTTGGAACTGAAGTTACGCCATTTTTAGTATGGCGTTCTTACATCAAGTAGTCTGTGAATAAAAACTTTAAACTCGTTTGAAACATGATTTATAAAAATCTATTGATTGTATCATTGCAAAATTTTGATATGATATTTTTCCATATATTGTTATGGTTATGAACCAAAATCTAAGGTCTATCACGTGAACTTGTCTCACTAAAGTGTTTTATACACGATTTATGTAACATGAAATTCCAAAAAATTCACACGTACATCAACAGATTTGGTTGTAACTTATGAGCATACCATACAATCCTCTAAGTTTTGGCTCATAAACTGCAACATAAAAAGGATTTTTCCTTAGAAAATGACATTGGTAATTCAAAATCTATTGTTTTCAACATTTTGAGTCACTTTTTATCAAAAAATGTTATTAAAGTTCACCCCAAGTAACATTTTATAAAAAAAAAGTAGATACCTTAAAAACTACAACCTTAGAAGTTAGTGGTCCGTTGAATTGTTTAAGACCTTCTGCTGGTCCTTGGGTCTGAAAAAGGATTGAGAAACGCTGTTTCAGTCAAACCTTGTACATCTGCGTATGAGGTTATTACATGTTTTATTTCAAATATGAAAAAAAAAATAGTTTCACGATATTACAACTTTAGCAACACTTGAGACAACGGAACCCATCTACTATACAAACATTGATATAATTAAAGCTTTTCCTTCTTCTCTCCTTGAACAGTCACAAAGAATAAAATGAACTAGCAGCTCTCTCACACGAGGTTCAGTTACAATGTTGCGAATAAACGATGGGCTTGAACTCTTCGCATTCAGCAGAAAAAAAAAGTATGCTTCCAAGACGCTTATCAAATGAATGCCAAGATTCACGAGACATTTCTATTTGAAAGAAAAAACTATATCTGGACAAAGTTCTCTTTCAAACGTTTTGGAATAGATCATTGACGTTTGACAGTTTAATATTAATTATTTTCAAGAATTTTTATAGTTAAAAAACACTGCGCATTGTATTGTAACATAAGTTATTGCAAATAAAACACTGCATTTATAGCATTATTATTTACGGAACAAAATATTTTCGACTCCCGATAATACAGGGTGTTCCAATGGGTACGCAACGTCAGATTTCTGCAGATTCCGATAGAGATCATCTAGCCCAGTGTTTCCTCAACCTCTCTGAATCCAAGGTCCACTAAAATTTCTAAAATAGCTTAATAAATACAAATACAACGCCACAACAGGAAAAATGCCCAACGAGGTGGTATTTTTATCATGCATAATTACCGATTATGTTTACCGTAAAAATTAAGAGTATCAATGAAAATTAATTTTATTTCACAATTCAGAAAATGTTGCCACGCACAGTGTTTTCGAGTCCATGTGAAACTTTCGGTTTCAAATTCACTATATATGCAAGGTGATTACTTCATTCCCGTTGCCACATTTTACTGACAAACCGTTGATCCTAGAGGCATACTTCCGATTAGAAAAAGTATCCAAATAGCGTGTAGAACTCAGATACGTCATTCATGTTGCTAGGGGTTGTATAGTTATTCAAATAAAAAAAACTAACCTTTTATACGTGCACCCTGTCCTCAAAAATCCAGTCAAAAAGTTGTTGCCCTGTCTTTCCGAAGGCCCCAACAAAACACTTCCCATGAAAAAAAAAACTGCGTTTCAAAGTGCAAAATTCACTGAGATATTTGATTTCAAAAATTGGAGGAAAGTTGGGAAAGAACGGCAAAAACTAACGGACAACGATTCTTTCCCTTATCTATAGTGTTCTTTTCTAACTTCCCTCCGATTTTCGAATTCTAATATCTTTGTGAATATTGCACTTGGAAACGTGGAAGTTTTTTTGATGGCCTCAAAAAAGAAAGACAGGGTTAACAACTTTCTAATTGGACTTTTGAGGAGATGGTGTCAGTACGAAGAGTTAATTTTTATGTTTAAACATGATCAATAAGCTTATTTATGTAACCGATACGTTTATTGCTTGCATTTTTTAAGTTTTATCAAAACTTTTACAAAAATTTTATAGTGTATTACCGGCCTAAATGATTTGATATCGTTAAAGATGAAGTACAGGCTGTCTCATAAATTTGAACGGAATTTACAAAATCATTAAAAAAAATCAACAAATTGATGAGCCGTGGTGCGAGATTTGCGCCCTCGGACTTGTCAAAGAGTTCGATTCTTTTGACACAGTTGGATATTTTTTTGGTCGTGAGGGTAACTAAAATCTCGGGTATGTGTTAGTTAGTACCTTATCTAAGCTGAAAAATGCCATACTTTCGACTCGGACATGTTGTACGAGGGTGTGAATGGTTTTCTCATGCGACTGAAGGATGTTCTTGCATATGGCGGTGAATGCATCAAACATTAGTACAAAGTACTTTTTACCTTTTGAAAACAAAATTGCCTGATGTATCACATGCAGAGAGGACAGTTATGGGATCTGCATTTGATGCTTCCCTACGTTTCTTTGTCTGCGTTTACGGTGCTACGGTTACCATTCTAACGCCATTCATGGCTTTTCACTGCGCCGACCATTTTGCAGTGCATAAAAGTGTTGCCATTTGGATTTTTTTTAATTTTGTTGCTGTAACCGCGAGAGCTAGGTTTTTGTTTCTTTACTCATTCTCGAGCGCAAACTCTGAGATACCTCTTTCTCGAATTTCGTTCTCATTCGTTGATTTTTACGGCCGCTAGGGGCTAATATATAGGCAAAGTTATTTTATGGCCACCCTGCAGATTAGGGGTCTTCAACATTTCTTGAGTCGCGTGTACTTCTTATACACGTCATCGAACGAAGGGCACCCTTACGGCAAACTTTGACATGCGTATGCATGATATCTGCACAATTGTAACATTGGAATGTAGTTTTCGTAGGGTGTTTAATTGAATCGTTGACCGAGTGCTTGCGAGCATGAAATCGGCCACGAGCATTGAGCACCATGGTGCACTCGAGCAACAGGTTGAAGATGACTGCTGTAGATGTTTTCCTTTTGTTGACGTGTTGCCGAATAGTGCCTCCTATTGGCTAGAGTTTAATTTAATTTTTTTCCAGTCTCAAAAAAAACCCCAACTCTTCGACAAGTCGAATGGTATGAACTCGCTCTCTGCACCCCAGTATGTGCTCTCTGCACCCCAGTATGTAAATTTTTTGCTCTTTTTTATGATTTTTTTTAAATCCTTCCAAATTTATGGGACAGCCTGTGTAGAATAATTGAAGATGGGATAAAATGCTTGAGGTTTGAACGAATGATCTTTCGACTGAAACAGAGGTAAAGAAAAACGATCTAAAATTGGAGGAGAAGTTGCTTCCTGTGTACTACTCTGTAGGTTTTTCGTCTCAGCAGGATCTGCCAAGCCAGCAGTTACTCATCAAACTTGTGTTCTTGTGGGTATGTTCCAATCCTATTCAACTGGCAAAGTCACGAGAAACATACTTCCCGGGAAAAGTATTAGAAGTTTGTAGAGAGGAGGAAAGACAAAATGCTATGCTGCTCTCTTATACACTGTTGTGCTGTTCTCTTTACTGACATATGTTGCCAATCCTTTTCTTTTCAGGCTACCAGACAACTTGTCACTTGGGAGGCAGAATGTCTGAGATTACTTCTGTTTTATTAGTATTTTTAAATCTTTTCTCTCTTGGTCGCGTAATTTTTCCTCTCCTTCAGCCATGTTTCTTTTCTCGCTAGGTTTTACACATAATGCTTCCCTTAAAAATCACGGGAATGTGTCAGTTTAATGAACCAGGCACAGAAAGTTTAGGTATACAATAATAATAAAAAAAAGCAAGTAAAAGACTTTATACATTTCGCTACTGTAAATCGATTGATAGAAGCTTGAATACACGAAAATTGACAACGTGGGTAAATTTAATTATCCAGTTTTTTTCTTAATCGGAAACTTCATTTGGTGTTTATATATATATATATATATATATAAGTTATATAACTGGAGTATCGGAAATTGCCGAAAAAAATATTTCTCTCTACCGTTATTATGGATTTTCTCCGGTTCCCAAAGGACATTTATCAACATTATTCGGTGGAGCGACATCTATGATTTTCCCTGTTCAAACTTGAAACAGCGGTCGGCAAAATATTTAACATAAAAATAAAATAAAAAAAAAAAAAAGCTTAAGAGAAAGAATAATTTTCCGAATAATGTGTTTCTATCCAGCAGATACTTACAATACAGTAGGCTACATAAATACACGTAGTGAACATCGATTCCAATTTCATTCTTCAGCTCAAAAGTAATTAAATTGCCGAAATTTTTTGAAGATAAGAAATGGCTCACGTGGTGTTGAACGTTTCAAGGGTTTTTGCTTCAATAAAAACGTAGCGCTATAAATTTCATAAAATTGTGGAAAATCAAAAATAATTTTTTAAATTTTCAAGTTGCGTTAAATTTTTTTTTCCTTTTATTATAATTTAGTTAGTTCAGGATAAGGGTTGGATATATTCTCTTGAACCAATCGAAGGAATTTTGTTTTTACACGTATTTAAATGGCTAATTGAACTCTAACAAAAATGCAGCAAACCTTTCAATTATTAGTTTTTGGCCATTGCGAATTAGGTGATAGTGTGGCACAAACAATAAAATTGAATATTCGTCATTGAATCTTCGGTGATTCGAGAATAATTGAGTAGGATAAATTGATGAGCCACCTCTTAAAGGGTTAAACCTAAAAAAACTGTCCCTTTGGGCAGAGAGATACATCCTCTCTGTATTATTTTACCTTTATTAAGGTAAAATAATACAGAGAGGAAAAAATCCACACCAGAGATTAAGTTTGGCCGCTTTAAAAAGGTTATACTGTATCAAAACCAATCTATGAGATTGACCTATATCCAAGATTTACTGAACTTGAAATTTTTCTATTCGTTTTTAATGAGGATATACATAGTACAAATACAAGGCCACGACAGGCAATGTAGGCACAATGCATCGAAAAATCATGGCTTTTGTAATAATGAATCTTTAGAGTGAACTCTTGATAAACATGGAAATACAATACATATCAATAAAATAGAATGTAAAGCTCTTTAGCTATGCTTTCTTTAAAGGAGTGGCTTTTTCTATCTTATGGTTCATCTATGTTTCCTTTACTTCTTCACTACTTGGAGAGGTTCAAAGAAGTTTGCAGCCCGGATTCACTCTGTTGTGCTCTTCAATATAACGTTTACATTGCATAAAAAAAATCCCATTAGAAAGATTCCTGGCGTGTGAATACACAAAAGGAAGCCGATGAGAGCATCCAAGTCTTCGCGAACTGTTTACTCAGCGCTTTACTTCAAACATGCCGGTCGGACAATCTATCTCTCTTATATTCTTCAAGTACTACGTGTAAGAATTGGTTGGTACTTTTTGGCGCAAACATGGCCACGGTCATCGCTACATCCAGTGTTTGTGATTCCCGGATAAAAAAAAAAACACGCCGAAATAATGTTTCACAGCGTCGTACAAAGAAGGGACTAGAATAAAACTTATCCACCCTAGGGGTTGGTGGTTAAAAATATAGTACCTTGTCCTTAACAAATACTGAAACTGGTTATCGAGATATTTGATAACCCTTTCCAGTCCATAGTGAAGATCTCGGAAACTTGGTCAAAAATTAACTGAACGTAAATCCATCAAGCGATATCAGTGAGAAAATATGGAATAAATGCATCTAAAAGTAACCCCAGATCCGAGACCTTGTTACACACTTACACATGTGCCTACTTTGTAAAAATGAACCAAAATACTGTAATAACAAAATTTAGTCAAAATACAATAAGAGAAGAAAGTGCCTCGTGCTGGTATATCTTCCGACAATATCATGCTGGGCGCACGTGGACAAGAGGAAATGGGTATCAGTAAGATCTGTTACAAAAACAAGCTAAAACTTTTACGGTTAAAAGACGATATTCTCTCTGTACTCCCTATTGGAATCGTATGCCAGAGTGTTTCTTAACCTTTTTGAAAACAAGGACCAGTAAAATGTCCTAAACAATTTGGCAAACCACTTGTGTTCTGTATTGCAGGACATTCCTGTAATTTACGTTGTTCCGATTTTTTTCATACATTTGTCCCGTTTTTTCAATGATATTTATTTATGTAACTTGTAATACTGTATTTTCGTATTTACTAAAATACACGGGAGTTTCATAATGCAAATTATATTATGATAATTATGGCAAAAATTCTAAATAATATTCATCTCAGATTTGTCAGGTTTAACGTTTCGTCCTCAATCTTTTTGGAATTTTAATTACGATTGGTGAATGTGAATACTTCTGACAATGTTTTTGATGACAATTGGCGATGTTCCATATTTTACGGGTTATTATTCAAGATCCCAGTTAACCGAATTTTTTTTCCTCAATGAAATATGGTCATCAGATCATTTGAATACTTTTTTTCGTGAAGCACATTTTTGTTTACTGTGATTTGTAACAGCCCTTTACTTCCACACCTTCAGCAATTTCAGCAGTAATCATCAACTTGCATTTAAAACAATGAAATGCAATTTTTTCCTAAATTTAGTGACATTCCGTATTTAGGATGGCAATTTCCTGCATTTTCTTCGATGCTGTATGGGGAACCTAAGTATGAAAGTACAATTTTATTGAAACCCATATGGACAATTACAACGAGTGAATAATTTTATCAAGTCTGCCTGCGGACCACCTATGTCATCGTCCACGGAACATAGTTTGAGAAACTGTGGTATACCATGTTCATAGCAGCCAACGCCCTCGAGAGAGTTTCAAAACTCGAGGATGTACGATATCGTTTTCTAAAGGTTTCCAATAGATCTGTTTATGGCTAAAAATTTTCATGCTGATAAAATTTTCCAGTAATTACAAGTAACAATTAGTATCCTCTCTCTGTACTAGAATTTTTACGCTACACTATGGGAATGAAGTACAGTGGAGAATGTTAATAACGTTCCCACTTAGAACAACTCATCTTCGTGGTACCAACTGTTATTAATACTTATCCAGATTTCCCGTTTAAAGCGTTTTTCCACGGCTGTTTTTGGAAAAACATTATAAGCGGGATCCACTGCATTTTCAAATAAACTTTCATGACTTAATGAGTCAATATTTGATTGGATTTTCATTTAATCGACTATTTTTATTCATAATTCCAGATGTGTATATTCGATTCTGTAGTTTCTTCTCGATACACAAAGGAAAATTTACATTAATATCAACATTATGAACGTTCTGAAAAACGAAACCAATAAGCCTACCCAAATTTTTTGTTGCGACGTTTGTGTCATGTGTTGAAATGTTTTTTTAACAGTAGGTTCTACACCAAGCATACAATATCTTCTACGGAGCTGCTCTATTACGAGAAAAGAGAAAGAGGGCATCAGTGAGGATTTTATCCACGTAACAGCTAACATTATTTGCGTCCAACTGTCACACCGTAAAAATGATGGAATCAAAGCCAGAAAGAAGAGTGAACGATTGTGGGGGGTCCAACACGCTCCATCTGCAACGGATTACTGTCACCCGAATGTCTCTTTTGCCCCCTTGAGAAAAATAATTCTCGTCATTGAACACTACGTTATGCTCTAGCGATGGAGTATTCTTCTTCGTGTGAAGCAAACGAATTTTATCAACCATCGTAAATTCCGCAGATCAATCATTTTATGTGTGATTCACAAAAGTTGAAATAAACTTACTAATAACTAGAGTACAGAAAGTCAGACAAAAAATGCCATAAATGCCATTTTTTTGCCTATTTTCAATTTTTTCTGAAATGCCCTTTTGAAATTTTCCTGCCGTAAATGCCTATTTCGACTTTTTTTTTTGTGTTGATTCGTAAATTTTAGAAGCAATATTCTGTCGAACTTGGATATTTTTAGCATTGAGAACAATGCTAAAAAAATAATTAAAAAAATGCTAGAACTGACAGGACCTCTGGGTCCCATGTTGTTTTGATTTTATTTTTCTAAACCGTAAATGCACTGCGAACAATTATGGCAAGTTATTTTAGATATGCAAAAATTATCTCCAGAATTTGAGAGATATTTTTTTTTTAAATCGATGCAAAAACCGATCGGATACTAAACTCAATGTTAAAAACTTTTGAGAAAAATGGGTGCTGCAGATATGAAATGATTTTTTTTTTCATACATGGAAAACTTTATTACATACAATAGTTTTTATATAATTAGTCTTTTATTTCAGCTAGCACTATTTTGCATGTCATATATTAAGTATTCGAATAAATCAAAATCCGACCTATCCTCGAAGGACCACAAACTTTTGTTTTGACGTCATTAACAATATCAACTCAACTTATAATGCAGTTATTATAATTTATTATTGAAACTATAGATTCAGTGAGTGCAGCAGATTTTTTAGTCAGTATTCGGACCCTTAATATCGTAGTTTTTAGTTACTTTACATTCCCCCCCCCCCATAAATTATAGATACCTTTTTGCCTTCCTATTTCAACCATTTTTAGTGTCTTAACTTCCGGGCTCTACTAATAATCATTGATGAATCCGAAGTACGAAAGATTGGACACCAAGCGGACATGATGGAAAGAAAATTCACGTGTCTTTGCGGGGAATCGAACCACCAATCGAACCCACACCGTAGTCCGGGTGATTGAGTGCTCTACAATTAAGCTACAGAGGACGGCTATTTTCTCTTTTTTAGTGAGTAGGCCTATATGTGCTCTGAATCTGAATGGGACCACGCATGGGCAGCCTTCGTAACTCAGCTAACAGCTCTTATTGTTGAACTTCATTTGGACACCACAGGCTGTGTTGTATAAGCATGCAGTCAAATAAATGTTTTTTTCTACTTATTATTGGCTTTTTTTCCCCACTCGACGTCAAACCCTGCATAAGTATTTTTACGATTTTCACCGACTAAACGTGGTTTGCGATACTATGTTCTGTGGCAATTTTTGTTCCTTTTGATGCCTAATAACACCCCCTCCGAGTTTATCACCACTTCAAAGGCAACACCCCGTATACAATTATCACTACACTCTTAAGTTAACCTTGAAATTGGAAAGCATTGAAATATCCAAAGGAGAAAAATTTTGAGGAATTATATTAAGCATTAAGGATATTTCAATGCTTTCCAATTTCAAGGTTAACTTAAAGGCACCCTGGATGCTATTACATGACAAAAGAAAAATTTTGTCAGTATTACACCCAATATGGGGTGTTTGCACTTTAGAAAACACGCTGTATTTATATCATGGATTTGAATAGCATACAAATGCCATTCATTATTCCCCAACTTAATTTTCTATCATTATTGAAGAATTAATAGCAATATGTCCCCTCCCCACATGCTATTTTCCTCCAAAATGCCAGAGTTGAAATCGTTCTTTCTTGCTTTGTCAAAAACTAAGAGACGTGTACCTCTGAGCCATTCTGCTGGTAATTTTAAAAACTCCATGAACATCGCATAAGGGGCCATTCAAGTACGTAAGTAGATTTTCAGCCATTTTTGACCCCCCTCCCCCCCCCTTGTCAGCAAAAGACTGACCCCCCTCCCCCCGTCAGCAAAATTTTGTCAGCAGCTTAGAATATTTCATATCTTCAAAAAGGGGTGGTTGATGACGTAAACAACTTTCAACCCCCACTCTCCCCCCCCCCTGTTATCAAAAGTCTGCAAATCCGAAACCCCCTCGATGCTGACGTAATACTTGAATGACCCCTAAATAAAAATCGAATTTAGGAATTGTTGAGAAGCATCAATGCCGAAACCAGCTCAAAATACAAAATGCTTTTATTTGAAAAATATAAAATACTCGTGTATTGCTTGAGAGCAACATTGCCAAATAAAGGGTTAAAATGGATGATAAATGAAATTAAAATTTTATTCCGTAGGCTAAACCACTAAATTGTCAATTTTTTTTAATGATTTGATTACTCATGCGTAATTGCTTGTAGTAAAGCCGTATGTCAGTGGTTCTCAAACTTTTATCACTTGCGGCTCCACCCTTGCCCTATTCATGGTTCATCTAAGGATGCTTAGAATAATTTAGCTGATATTTCTCATTCATAAAAGAACCACTTCAAAGCATAAATATTCCAGCTTGTTGCGACGCCTGTAACAAAGGTCGGCGTCACCCCTACGAGCCGCGACATACACTTCGGGAAATACTGCCGTATGCGAGATCCAGGGCCGCAACTAAATAACCTGTTAGAAGGAGCAAAGGCAAAAAAGCATTTTGGAATAGCGTGTAGTGATGAAGTAGCAGTTAAAGGGTGAATTCTATGCCCCCTCGGCCCAGAGCTCGGGGCACCAGACCCCTGTCCCCCCCAGTTGTGGCGGCCTCTTGTAGACCAAACTATGCATGTTTTCGTGGCAGTGAATAATTACAATCAATCATGCTTGTAAGTCAAAGCTCCTCGTCAGCTAATTCGAGAAACGTAAACTCAGTTAGCAGCTATGGCGTTTACAGAACTCCGTTGTCGGAGGTAAGTGCAACTGAAGTTGTTGGTGTGGTTGTGTGATAAAGAGGAAGAGGGGAGACCATTGCCACCCCCTCCCTTCCCTATCCTGTGAGATGCTGTAGCATTCGACAGTGATATTTCGGCGGCAAAACAAACAAACCCTGATTACAGAGGTTAGATGATATACACATTCACTGCATCTCACTCAGTTTCCGGACCATCGGCGCATGGCTGTTTCTCCATTGGCTACACATACGGAGAGGTTGTTAGCGGAACCAATCGGATTCCAGAAATTATAAGGGGCGGTACTTGACTCAACCAATCGCTTTTTCACGTACCGAGGAGCGTATAATGTTTCTTTTTAACTTAGATTGCTCATTCTCTTTTGAAGTAATAGAAATATAAAAATAAAACTCATTTTGCTCTATTGTGTAAGTGTGTGATACATTTCAACGGTCCATACGCATCCAAGTCTTTTGATCGGGTCCAAGTCATCGTGCAATTGACAGTTCTAATTTTGTGTCCAAAGAGACAAGCTCATTGTATGTGAAATCCATTTTAGATGGGACTGTGAAAATATTTTCGCATGACTAAGGAATCGTGATTTTATTCTATCCATGGTAAGAAAAGCCGTATAAATACATTTTTTGCTAGGGCTGTGAATCGATTAAAATTTTCAACTGGTTAATCAAAAAGTTTCAATTGATTAATTGGCATTAATCGAATTTTTATCGACTATTTTTGAACGCTAAACATTCATCACAGACGTAGTATTGGTAACAATATAATATTAATTGACGCTATAAAAATATATTTCACTCATTTCAAGCACCTATTTTCTAGATGTGAACAAATATTGGAACAGATTAAGAAATTCTGGACACCCGTATGAAGCAATTTAATATGCTGAACATATTTTGTCACACACACACACATATCCTGGAATTTCTTAACTCGGATGTTGTTTTTTTAGAAAATCGATTATGTTAAGTTAATCACCGATTCCGAAACAATTTTTAATCTTCATACTGTCGCTTGTTTCCTTTAGAAAGTGTAGGAAATATCTAAGAGGGGGTTTCGCTTTCAAATTGTACTTGTGTGGGGGGGGGGGGGGGTACATGTACATGTTCCCCGAGCGCTAAAACTGATGTTCACATTGGAGACAATATATATATTTTGAACTTTTTATATTTTAAAACTCTAATCCAACTCAGTTGGGAACTGAAATCCTTCCAGTTTTCGTTGAATCGACTTGGGATTTGCGAATCCCAAAAAATTTGAAATTATTGATTCAATATTTAAAATATTTTCACTTATCTAAAATATTATGCAGAGGAACATCATTTAAGTCATCTAATCCGTTTCGTCGTGTAAATAAAGTTAATTTACATACTTTTAATGAAAATTTTAATTGAATTTTAATTGGATGTTGATCAACTCAAATAAGATTTTTAACTGCGATTAACAATTGATTGATCTGTAATTTCTGATACATTGATCTAGCTGAAAACACAACCAGATAAACATTGAGTGTTTATCTGGTTGTGTCAGTTTATGAAGTGGAGAAGGACAAAGCCTAGGGTAAACGTTTAACGCCTTAATTGCTAGTGTTTCTCTACATTACTTACGACGTATGCAAATTTAAATTTTCCTGGTTATTTTACTGATGCGGCTTATACGCCGGGAAGGTATAGACCCTGACGCTGCAGCTGACTGCTATGTTGGCCCTCGAACAGAAAGAAAGTTGGCCAGCCGTAGCCTATAGCCGTAATATTACAAGGATTCCTTAATTGTTAATATTTAAATTAATAGGGTTAGATCGGAGTTATGCGTGGTTTATAGAAGGAGTTAAATAGTAATTTTATTTGAAAAAGGGATATGTAAATTATATGTTACTTTTATGATGCGTGTTTGAACTTTTTTTATTAAGGTTACATTATAAGCAGGATCCACTATATTTAAAAGAAGTTTGCAAAATTTTGCCACATGCTTATTGAAAGTGAATAAACTCTTTTCTAGCATTCACAGAGCTGTCGGAAAATTATGAAATTATAATTATTTTTTGTCAGGTATGGCATTGATACATCATTTCACAAATGTTAGTGGTAGGCTTACGTAGTTGCTAATAATAGCATGTAGGCTATAACTGAAATTATCATCGTAGACACAAATATACATCGTAAACTAGAACATCTTCATGCATCGACCATGTGAAATCATGACGTACAGATCTCAACAAAGAACTTAAGTGATTTAGGTCTATAAACTTTTTACCATCATATAAAAATTACATTATGGTAAATTATATTTCTATTATTATATTTATCTTCCGTGATATTAATCGTAAATGACTGATTCGATCGAACAGTTTTATCATCTTTCAAGTTCCAATATACTATTGCCTAATTTCTAGTAGAATTGTCTCTCATCACCAAAAAGAAAATTCAATTTAATGCACGTTTTCTAGTTATTAATATTTGATATAGGCTTAGTCATTTTTCTGATGCAATTGGAACTGTTCTTCAAAAGATAATATTTTTCAATGATTATAATGTAGTTTTAGATAACATAAATGTTAAATTGTGTGAAAATTTTCAAATCAATATTGCTTTTGATTGAAAAATTTCAATCGAATATAAAATGTTTGATATCGCTTCAATTTTTCAGACTGGATTTATGATTTTGATTTTATGACGCTTACAAATATTGTGTTATCTACACGTCTAAAAAAGTTTTGTTCATTTAATTCCCTTACGTGTTGTAGAGCAGTGGTTCTCAACGTTTGGAAGACCGCGGCCCGGTTGATTTAATTTTTGTGAGTAGAAGGTCCGGTCATACACACGACTAATGGAAAATACATGAGGAAAAATGAAACAGCATATCACACTCACGGCCCGGTTTGACTGATGGCAGGTAACGGACCGCTGTCCGTATAGAGCAGTGCTGGTCAAAAAACGGTATCCGAGGAATGTGTTTCAGAGAAAAGCAGAAATTGAAGTAAGAAAATAGCGAGCGATTATGATATGGATCTGGGGAATCCTTCAGTTCCTCGATGTTTCACCAAAGGTGTCTTCGGGAAAGTGCTATTCGGAAAAAAAACTGTTTTAGAGATCTTACTACAGATGATGCGTGCTGTGATTGGTGGCAACGCAGTGGTATCCCAGGTTAATAAGACATTTTTCATTTGGTTAATAAGGCATTTTTCATTTGTTTCAAAAGATGGTTAGAGGTATCGCGAGTTCGATACCCCCTCAATTCTTGTCAGAATTTTTCCCGACACAGTGGTAAAACAGAAACGGCACCACGACCACACAGCTCATTGCTACCGAATGAAGTCCCTCACCGAGAGATTACTTCCAGTCTAATTAGTTTTCGTGTACAAAAAAAATGGCCGTTTTATAACAAAAATTCTCAAATTGCAGTACTTCATAGCATGTACACAAAATCCTCTAGAAAACATCATTTCATAATTCTCATAAAAGTACATAATAGACTAGTTAATTTACTTTTTGTTGTTGTTGTCACATGCACTACTCATGTCCGGCCTTAAATGGAGGGAACCTGCATGGCAACTCTAACATACGTATTACCATATTCAGACTAGTATAATGTGAATTATTGAATGCAATTTGAATGAAGTAGTTAAATTATAGTATTGATCAAAACCTTGAGAGCACGAAATCAGGCTAAAACATTGAGCCCTCTTTAGTGCTTGAGCGTAGCAATTTAGAAAAGTTCTGACGAACTTCTTTTCATATGTGCAATTCTCAGTGTGTGTGTGTGTCAATATTCAACAAAATACTCGGTTTTTTAGTCATGCCACACACAATATATCCGTCTTTGGCTGTAATTTAAATCCAGATTATTTTCCCAAACATAGTGTCTAAACGGTAGTTTTATATTGAGAAACCTCTCTACGGGAGACTATTTAGTTATCTATAATCATTGATAGAGAAAGCGGTGCTTTTTTCCTTTCCTATCGGAAAAGAAAAACTTGCTCATACCCACTTCCCTCGAGAGGGTATCAAATACAGCCCCGATCAGTTATTATAAGATTTCTAACTGCCAGAGGTCCTACAGACCTCCCCCCTCCCGCAATTGTGATATTTAATCAGTACTGTAATGAGGTTTGGTCTTTATAACAGCATATTTTTTTAAAAATTCCATGCGATTTCGACTATACACCCATGCTTTTTATTTATCCACCCAGTTAGCACGCAAACCAATCAATCTTTCCTGAGTAGTAGAGATATCTATAGTAATTCGGAATCTGGTTTAATACGTGAGTGTCGATCTCACAATTATGTGCAATAAATGACTATACCGTGGCAATAATCTAAATTTGGATGTAATTTAAAACTGATGCGATATAGCGTGAACATCCGATGGAATCGACGTGAAAACTCCAAAAAATGAAATAACTTGTAAACTCTCTGAGTCCTGGATTACACTATAAAAGTTTTGTAAAAGGGCTTTTATAAAACTTGAAAATTACAACCAATAAGCTGATTGGTTACATTCGTGCAAATGCAACTGATCAGTTAATTGGTTTTATAAAAGTTTCGTAAAAGTTCATTTATAAAACTTGAAAAATACAACCAAGCCTACATTCGATACGCTATGTATGTTTGAATTGTGTATTATTGTTAAATCGTATTAAAAATGAAATTACTGATATTGATGCACTTATATTTTGGCACTTTATTTTTTTTAATTTCAATATTTAATATGTAAAATATTGACTTTAAGCCTTGGAAATCCAGAAAAAAAGAATATAAGGTTAATTTTTTAGAGGGACATTTCTAATCATGAGGTAAGATTTTTCAATATTTTAACGTATAAGAATTACAAGGGTTTCATTCGACAAAGCATGAAAGGTAAGCTTTAAATCTTGGACGAAAAACTCTAAAAGATAAAAAGATAAGAATTTTCATCACTTTAATTAAAGCAATTTTTTTCAAATTGCAGTAGAATGTTATAAATTTTTCGTTGTGTAACTGATGAATGTTGTGGTTAACCTTTGATCGCTAGTGTATATTCATATACATAATGCAGATCTATATATTGGCCTACTTATTATTTTTTGAAGAAGTTTGGATGCCTAACATGCACAATTTCCAGGATACCGTGAGCTAGAAAGACGTTATTCTGTTGCACGTGAGTGTTAGGATACGAGGCATTGTCAGTGAGATTTATAAAATTTTTATTTTTGGAAAGCGGGGGGTATGGTTGCACTGTGTGGGAGTGCAAATTTTATCAATTAAAGATAATTGGAGTGAAAGTACAGTATTTGAAATCAAAATATGGAAAATTGTTAACGTAATTTGTGTTGGAAGAATAGTGTAACACATTTACCCCTTTGATTGACAAACTTTTACTGCAGTGAGAGGGAATGGAAACGTCAAGTGAGAAGTATTAATTTACAAGTAATTGCAATCTTATTTTCAAAAGGGAACATTTCTACAATTACTAAATTTACAATAGAAATAAAAACATTTTTTCTCCGGAATGGACTGATTTACAAAAGGGGAAAATAGCCGCACAAGTAGCATAAGGGAGTGGAATAAGTATATTTAAATATCAAATCTTTAGTTCCTTGGTAAAGATGGAGTTATCAACATTTAAATTTTGGAAATGTTCTGTTTTGAAAGAACATTAGTGAAAATATTACCTTTTGATCTTTTGATCAAAATTGGAGAGGGTTAAGTCTGAAAAATTGGAAATTTCTACGACACCCGTTGATACCAGAAGGTTTCACCTAGCCAAGGAAGGTACCCTTACTACCTTATCATGAGTACCTCTACCTTTTCAACACGGCCATTCTGCATTGGAACCTCCCATAACGAACACTCCCGTTAGCGGACACCCCCACTAACGAATACTTTTTTTGAATTACGTGGATGGGACTCAATGTATTTTACTATCTATTAACGGACACTCCTCGTTAGGGGACAAAATTTTCACTCCCACAGGTGACCATTATCGAGAGGTTCTGCTGTAAAATGCGACTTGAAAATCGCTTATGAAAAATGTGCTATTTTGAAAAAATCTCTTAACGTATATATGTATAAGTAGGAAAACCGCTTTTTTTATGTTCCCTTTTTGAATGAGAAATATCAAAGTGAATGAGCAAGGTGGATATGTTCCCTTTTGGTAGAAACGACCCACTTTACATTGCGATTGCGACGAGAAATATTCCCGTTTGAGTAAACCTTGTTGCATGATCCGACGGAGCTCTTCTCGAAGATTCAGAAACCGTTGTAAAGTACATTTCGAAAAACATAATGGAAATGTTCTCTTTCGAAAATAAGCTTCTCAAGTGATCTTATAGTTTATTTGAAATCAAAGTGGCATTTTACACGTAATCCGTTTCGAATATCCGACAAGAACGGATTATTTTTGGATTTCGCTCCGTAGGCTACTACTACAATCTGACAAGTGACAAAAAAAAAAAAAAAAAAAAATACGGTGATTAAAAATATAAAAATAGTTTCTTTGGAAACTGAAACTAGAAAATCACAAAAATATAATATAAAATATATATAGTAGCCTACTACTAAATTACACATTCACCTCGTCCATATTCCTCTGCGGAACTTCTAACGGATTAGTACAGTTGGAATGTGCGTGTTCGTAGTGTGAGTCTAACGTGGTTTATTTCTGTGTAATGCTTGTTATAGTGATGTCATCTGCAATCAATTTTTCGAACTATGAATGGAGTGTAATGATTGAAAAATTGTATCGTTGTAGCCCTGTTGCTCTCTCTGGCGACACTATTTTAACTGGGAGATGGGCTCACATTCGCGACTCGAAGTTGGAACCACAGAAAACCAACTTCAGTTGACCACCACTGTGGTGGTGGTAGTAGGGTCCTCATGACGCGACTCCGTCACTATGACCACTCGATCACCACAGCGACTTACACAGTAGTCTACTGTATTTCAAATATACAACAAGAACGGATTATTTTCCGATTTCGCTCCGTAGGCTACTACTACAATCAAACAAGTGACAAAAATAAGGTGATTAAAAAGATAAAAATGGTTTCTTGGAAACTGAAACTAGAAAATGTTATCAATTTTTCCAAATCCCAAGCGATTCTTGGGATTTTATCAGAGTGGAGATATTATCAAAAGAGTTTTCCTATAATCTTTTCCGCCTGGCAGTCGAGTGGTTAGGGAACTAGCTTCTCACTGTGCAGGTCTGGGTTCGAATACCGATTCGGGCATGGATGTTTACTAACACTAACAAATTCCCTGGACGGATCATGCTGATCCCTTGGGAATACGTGAGGATCACGTTATTATTATAATCTAGTTGTAATTGGTGAGACTTTGACCACTGGTTTTCACTCCTGAAATCTGTCATCTGTCCGTGTTTTTCACAATACCTTTGCTAAATTGTCGTGGTGAAAAACATTTTTATCATATTCGCATGCGTTAAAAACCATAGATGAGATCTATAAAATTTGGAAAACATGTGTGACTTCAACAGTTATAAAAGTCTTTAGAATCCCAGTTTTGGAACATTGAGAGATAATTGTTTCAACAAGTTTAATCAATTAATTTAGGGTTGGATGTCCAGTTTCATTATTTCCCCTGTCCGGAATAAAGGACGGACAGCAGTGTTTCTCAACCTGGGGCTATATGGCCTCCCTTGTGGTACTGGGATATTTTAAGGGAGCAGCGAGTAGAAATAAAATGGGAGGGTGGGCATGACTGCCAGCTAAGGGACCCAGAGAGAGCTGTGAAAATATTTTCAGTTGTGAAGAAATTAAGTCGACGAGGGCTATACATACATTATAGCGAAAAGTTAACAAATACTAGCCGTAGAGGAATTTACACTTTAACACACAAACTGAAAGGTATAATCGCTGACAATTATAAAATCATCTCATACAACCAGTCCTCGTTGTCTAAGTAAAAAAGAGAAAAGGATTTGGTCGCTCAGAGCCTTTTATTGTGTAATTTAGGTGGTCGTGTCAGAGCACGACAATATTTACCTTGGTCGCACAGAGCACATGACCTTATTTTCATCTGTCCGCAGGTGTAAAAAGGGACTAGGGTCAGTTGGTCTTTGTGCGTAAACATTTTTGCGGATAGGCGAAGATGGAAGAAATAATTTGCGGACGGGCGATATGTAAATAAATAGGAGAAATAATTTGCGGATCGGGAAAAAATACATAAACGGTATATAGACTTAAGAGGCGTTTTTTTTTCGGCCCGAAAATATACCGAGAAATAGGATTTTCTGGATGTCATGCCGAAACGAATCTTTGGAAAGAAAAGGGACTTGTCTCCTCCGGGAATCGAACCTGGTTCCCCTTGCATACCGGGCAAGGGCGATAACCAATACATCAGACACATTTTTCATTTCCTTATAACATGCATTATTAGCGTGAAGCGCTGAGTGGAGACATTTTGTCCTCACTTAACTACAAAAATTCTCGCCCAGGTGGCGATAGTAAAAAGAGATGTCTTTTTCGCCCCAAAATATACTGATAAATAGGATTTTGCTGTAGTTAAGGGAGGCCGTAATGTCTCCACTCAGTGCTTCACCCTAATAATGCGTGTTATAAGGAATGAAAAGTACGTCTTTGGTATATTAATTAGCTCACTTTCCCGGTCTACAAGGGGATCCGGGTTCGATTCCCATAGGAGGCAATTCAATTTTCTTTACTAAGATTCGTTTTGGCATAGCATCCAGACGTAAAATCTAAAATTATGTAACGGCTATGAATTGGGCGAAATGTTCCGTGGACCAGTGGTTGATGAACACTGATTTACATCATTCTGTAAGGGTGAAAAGAAAAAGTAGGCTACGGTTTTTTTAGACATAATGACGAACAAATGTATACCTACAATACTGTATTGAAAATTTATTTTATTCATACAGTAAATAGGATCAAACTTGTCGCATGTCGTACTTTGCTCATCACTGTCTTACGCTATTAATATTGATGTAGTTTTTCATCTTTGTGATACTTCTCTCATGCTAAAGTTGATAGTTAATGTTTCGTTGAGAACTTTTATGAAAACACAATCGATTGCTTAGAATGTACAGTTTTGTCGATGAACATTGCCAAAACTTTAATAAAATTGGAGGGAATAGGGGGCTCAGTTCCCTTACAAAATTTATTGGGGGCCTCAAATGGCTTCAGCCCCCCCCCCCCCCCCCCAGGTTCCGGCGCTTATTATAGTGCATCTATTTCAGCATTAAGAGAAGAATTCCTGTAGACTTTGGACCAATTCTATATTTGCTCATGTGCACGGGTTGCCGATTGCGGTAGTTTCCTGCATTGGTACAGAAATTTATATCCGAAACGACAATTTACGTCTTCTGCTATGGGTACCAGACTTGTGCTATACTTTGTTAATGAAATTATTTTACTCTATATCTCAGAAAGGTGTGTAGAAGATAAAGGTATAGATCTCGTTCAGACAAACCACACAATACTCTATTTATATGAAAAGACTTCTTCAGTTTTAGTTATCGGTCCAAAAATGCTGTGTTGCATATTGCAGTGTTGCGAGGTATAAAAGGCATATTCGTGTTTAAACTTGCGGCTGTGTATAGAGATGACACTTCCTCGACCTGTTTTTTTCCAGCGATTCTAAGCCATTGCCTCATTTTTTTCCCTTGTCAAAAAAAAAAATGTCAATTAGTATAACGTATGTACTATGAGTACGCACTGATCAATTTGTCATGAAGGTTGAAACAGTCATAAAAAAAGAAAAATACTGTATGTTTAAGATAACTAAAAATTGGAAAGAAAACTTTGTTTCTCTCCATGCTTCCGTCTCTATTGCGAGATGCTTACGGCATTTTACGTTGTGTTTACCCGAAGAATTCCTTCCAGACCCGGCCCGATGGAATAAAGTAACTCTCAAAACTCAGGTTATAGAGTTTTTGAACGGGGGGAGAGGGAACTATTGATTTTCGATGGAAAATCCATGACGGTTGTAGTCAGTGTAAGATCATCTAGAAGTTTTAATACCTGAAAGCACACAAATACACTGGCAAACTCTTAATCCCATCGAGAGCAAAATGCGCTACTCGAGTCCGAATTTCTCCGTTACGAATTAGAAAATTGAAACGGAGGCGAAAGTCAATTACTTAAGCCCCGGGGACAAAGTTATCCTATCGGAAAACGTGGATTTTCTTTTGTGTATTACACTGAAACATATAAGGTAGAAAAATGTGTTTTTCTTCTCTTTTCACACAAGTTCATTGAGAAGATCATTCGACTTGGTTTCACGCAAAAAAAAAAAATCTCAGAAAACTTAATTTAAGAAGAATTTTTCCACTTGCTTTTACAATTTATCCTTGCAGTTTCTGCCTTTCCCCTCATATTTCTTCGTTACAGAGTAAAAAAGTTTTGCTTTGATAAGACTCCAATAAATTATACAGGGTGTTTCAAAAAGAATAATCCGATTTAAAAAAATCATAACTATTCAGCTTTTAATCTGTTTTGATCGAATAATGTATAGGTAGAAAGAGGGAAATCTCGAGTTTCACACAGTTGCCGACAGGTAGCGCTAACGCTCTTCCTTCGGCCGCCACTTCAGTGTTTGTCAAGACTGCACAACAGAAATCGTCTTGTGTTCTAAGCTTCGCGAAGTGTGAGTCCGTAACAATAGTTCATCGTGCTTTTCGTCGACAATAGCCTGGTGTTGAACTTCCTACCGCTCAAAGCATTAGGCAATGGTATAAACAATTCCGAGACTCGGGTTGTCTGTGTCAAGGGAAATTCCCTGGCCGTCTTCGCATGTCAGACGAAAATGTGGAGCGCATCCAACAGTTTCGCACGTAGTCCACAGAAATCCACTCGCAGTGGATGTAAATATGCTCCCATAAGTTTGGGACGAATTTGACTACCGTATAGACATATGCGGTGCATCCCAAGGTGGACATATTGAGCACCTCTAATTTGGTTTGTAAAAAAAACCTTTATGATTAGCTATTCATTCATTCCTTTATGATTAGCTAGATTTCAAATCGAGAGATTCTTTTTGAAACACCCTGTATATAACCCTTAAATACTGTTACGAAACATCACAATGTGTACGAGTCAATTTCAAGTTTATTTAATTGCAGAATTTATCGAAAAAGATGGTTTTTTACCATACCGGATATTTTTTTTAAAACAAAGCAAGTCTCAGAGATAATAAATGAATAGGGGTATTTTTATTCTGTATTTATTAATTGGGGTATGTATACATAAGCTATTTTTCGACATGGTTTTCATATTCATTTAGACGTTTATCTGATCACACGAAAATCTCTCCCATCAGTATCGGTTGGTTAGGGACCAATCTAGGTTGTGATGTCAATGGGAATTGAGTCAGTGAGATAATTTATCATTACAATTTTATGCAGGAACATCAGGGCCGGACTTAAACCGGTGTGAAGAGTGCGATAGTACCGGGCTGTAAAACTGAACTTTTTTCAAAACTATAACTGCGTTAACGTTAAAAAGCCAGAACTTGAAGTTCTGTCGATGTATTGATGAAAAATATGTTGATGTATTAACAGATACTACAAACACTTAGACATTAACATAACACATAGGCTATCGCAGTGAATTCTCCCCCCCCCCCCACATCATCCTTGAATAAGGGCCTTGATTTTTGACAGGACCCCAGACTAAGATTTCTAGCTGACACCTTATAATTATTGATTTTCAAGAACATTTATAGTTTTAAATATTGGTAAAATGTAAGACCAAATACCCCAGAGCAGTGTCCTTAACGCATGGACCCACTTGGGCACGTTCCGGGGGCCTCAAGTGCAGAGGCCCTCACGGAAATTCAATCTGGTTAAAATTTTTGAGATTAAGAATGTAAACTGATAGGCAGGCATTTTTAACCAAGTACGGCAGAGACCTTCAACCTTTTTCTAGTCACGAGCACTGCCCATATCCATCATCAAAAGAAGAGCACCTTTTCGGAAGTTTGACATACTGAACGCATCGAATCAGGATGATTCTAATCCTTGAATGCAATTTGTACGAAGTGTTTAATCGGAACGTTGATCAACTGCTCGCGAGCACGAAATCAGACACTGGTATCGAGCACTGCGATGCTTCAGAGAGCACCGTGGTGCTCGCAAGTAACAGGTTAAAGATGCCTGAAGTAGGGCCTTCGAAAAACATCACTTTTTCCGGGGGCCCATAATTCTCTTGAGACGGCCCTGCCCCAGAATCCTGTTAGTCTTTCCCATGGGGGGGGGGGGCATAGACTTAACAGCACCATGAGCCCTCGGGAAAATAGATTCTCTGGGCATGTCTCCGAATCAGACTTGAGGTACCAGCCACCCCAATTCAAAATATTTTTTCATATATTAGCCATTATTTAGTTTTACATGTTTCGTTAATATTAGTCTCCCTAATCACCTGAGACACACAGTGGGCTGAAAAACTGTTCTCGCACCGGGTCGCTAAATGACTAAAGCCGGGATTACACTATAGAAGTTTGGAAAGTTTGGAAGTCTCTCTCACGGACACATAGGCCTATATAAATTAAATCAAACATTGCACACATCGAAACTACTCCCGAGACGTTATGTTTAACGTTATGACTAACGTTATGTTTCGCAATTAAAACTTCATGCATTTAAGCTTCAAAATAACTATCGAACACGTAATATTAAACAATTGCAGACAACAATTACACTATTTTTTGATTTGGCTGTGATCATATTGAATCAATCTAAACATCAATCAAAACATATTTCAATTAATTTAAGAAAAGCCTCGTTTTCTTGCCACACACACATACAAAAAACGGACTTACCGAAGATTTTTCATCACCTCGCTGCTTTGCAGCTACGAGCAGGCTAAATGTGTGGTCCTTATATCTATATATCTATAATTTTATTAAAATCTCCGCTCAAAATTCAAGAGCTCTCCAACTATTAAACTTATCATATGTAGGCCAAAAGACTATTCTGATTGACCAAGAGACCAGTGGGAATTTTATGAAATTTGCGCCATAATATGAATTTATGGTCTTGGCGCCTTTCAACATAAACCAAGTTATTATGCGGGGCAATTTCAGTGTATGAAAAAGCGGATGCAAAGATGTTATTGCGACGTGGTAAATGAGCGAGAAAAAAATTGTTGTTTATACGATTAATGTCGGCCTATAATTGCTAAGGATTGAATATTTCAAGATAAAAATTGTGTGTGTGCGCGCTGTGGTGATGATGCACTCATATCAATAGGTTACTTTCAAACTGATTCACATAGGCCTATATATCACTAGAGCCTGGAAGTTTTTTTCAGGAACAATGTAGTAAATGCTTATTTTTGCCTATTTTCCAACTTTTTTTGCGAAAACGTTTGTTTTGAATTTTGCAAGTCATAAATGCCTAATTTGACATCGTTTTTTTTCAAGTTTGTTCGTGAATTTTAGAGGCCATATTCTGTAGAACTTGAATGTTTTGAGCATCAAGAACTTCAAAATACTTGATATTTTTAAAATCCCTATATCTCTTAGGGATTTAATTATTATCCGAAAGTTCCCTCTCCCACCCTTCTAACCCCATTTAAACGCAAATAGGTGTAAGTGCCTGAGAGATAAAAAAAAGTTGATTTTGCTCAGCATTAACTTTGTTGGGTAGGAATGGATGTTTTTGTTTCAGACAACACATTGTATGTGTATAGCGACCGATCACTGCTCCAAGAGATCATCAGTTGATATCATGACTCACCTAGGCAGTGCAGGAGTTGAGAGGGCTCTGGCCTTGGGTCCCTTTTTATTTTTTATGCCACAAATGCACTGCAAACAACCATAGAAAGTAATTTTAGGTATTTAGTATTCAATTAAATTGACCAGAGACGCCCTCACGATCGTGTGACAGGTGCGACCCTACCGGGAATAGTTCTTTGAAGTACATGTCCGCATATTTGGTAACATGAATGAAAAAAAAAAAGTTAATATTTTTTTACAACAATAAAACGTTGTCGCTGTATCTCAACTATAAATATGATAATGAATTTTCTAAATAATGCAACAAATAAATGAGAATCATTCGTAACTCGAAAGAGCCCCGTAATCGTTTTCTCTTCGAGCTTCACGTCTGGTAATGCTGGCCCTGGAATCAACCCAATCTTGAGGGACCACAAACACTTTATTTTTGGCTTGAAATGAGTTTAATTTTGAAAATAATGCAGTTACTATAATGGAAAAAGTAGGTGGAAAAAGTGCAACCAATTTTTAGCCAGATTTCGGACACTTAATATCTAGGCTTTTAGTTATTCTTCCTTTCTACTATTATAAATGGTTTTTTTAGTGCCTATTTTAAGCATTTTTAGTGCTTTTTTGCCTGTTTATTTTGACCATTGTTCGTGCTTAAACTTCCGGGATCAACATATCACATAAGATTGGTGAAATATTGTTAGAACATCTGCTTGGGTATAAAGTTTATCATGAAAACTGGAGGATGCCGATGAGACACATATAAAAGTGGAATTGCCGATTCATCCACTTCGGGCTGATGAAAACTGAGTTTCCAGTCGCCTTTTTAGAAACCCATAGAGACAACGTCACGTCAAAAGATGTGTTTATCTGTTGATATTAAAGATGTTGAGGTGTTTGACATGGTCCCCATATTTTGGAGCAGTGCCCCTAGGCAGGGGCCGCCAAAGATCTAGTTTTCACTAACTCCTCTATAGTGAATTTATACCGCGAAAAGGCAAAAAAATGATGAGAATCATCTCGGACCCCTGGCCTGGAGTCCTGTCCGCCCCACCTTTGTGGGAGGCATGCTGTTTGGGTTTGACTGAACGGAACTTGGAGAATTTGTGACTGAATTGCTATTGGATTTAATGATAATAAGAAAATTGGAACAAGGAATTTAGCTAGGTTATACAGGGTGATTCCATAATTCCTCTTACCACATTTTACTGGCGAACAGTTAATCCTTGAGGCATACTTCTAATTAGAAAAAGTATTCAAATAACATATAGAATTCAGATGCGTCATTCCTCTTGTTTTTATTCATTTTTTCTCAGCCACCTCGTTGGGCATTTTGCCTGTTGTGGCGTTGTATTTGTATTCATGTTGCAAGAGGTTGTAATAGCTATTGAAGTATAAAAATTAACTTTTTATACGAACACCCTGTCCTCAAAATCCCAATTAGAAAGTTTTTGCCCTGCCTCTCCTGAGGCCAAAAAAAATCACGTCTCTAAGTGCAATATTTGCTGAGATATTTTAATTCAAAATCGCGGGGGACAAAAGTTACGGAAGAACAGCATAAATTAATGGAAAACGGCTTTTTCCCCTAGTTGATTACGGTCTTTCTTAACTTTTTCCAGATTTGAATTCAAATAGCTCAGTGAATATTGCACTTAGAAACTTGGAAATTTTTTTTGTTGGCCTCAGGAGAAACAGGACAATATAATATTTTTCTAATGAAATTTTTGAACACATGCTGTCCGTATAAAAAGTAAGTTTTTATATTTAAATAACAATTATAACCCCTTGCAACAGGAATCACGTATCTGAGTCAATTGGAGTTATTAAGGTTAATTGGATACTTCATTGAAAGTATACTCTAGGATCAACGGTTCGCCAGTAAAATGCAGCAAGAGGAATTATGGAATCACCCTGCAGATGAAGCTGTCTCTGTATATTGAATACTACAGGACGGAGAATCAACGTAGGTTTGTACACTTCACGTAGGCTATATATACGTAAAAAATGGCGTTCAATGAAATCACTTTTTTTTTCATGCAGTCGGAGAGAGAAAGACACTTCTTTCAATTTTCTCAAGTTGGAATCCGATAGATCTTCCATCAATTATCAATGAAGTCTACTAGAAATGTGATAGCATCAATTCTAAAATACTGACCTTAATACATCACCGCAAAGTGGCCACTTTTATCTGCTTTAGAAAACGTGATATTTTTGTCGTATACATATTTCGGAGTAGTTCAGTTGTTTAATGCTTTGTCGACCTCACTTTTTTTATTCATTCGCTCGTTATGGTCCACTAACTTGATATATTATATATAAGATAGTATTTCAAGGTATCTTTCTGTTCGAGTTGGATCTCATTACGTGAGACCGACTTTTTTACAGGGGCGAAGCAATTCGTGGAGTTAAATTTGGGTTTTTCGCAGAAATTTAATCCACAGTTTTAAGGCGTTAGCTTTAATTTCTGAAAATCTTTATGCTATTCACATTAAAAATGATAAATCGACACCACCTAATGAATTATCATGGCTTAGGTTCATTTCGATTTTATGATATTTCGAAGATCAATCGAGGGACCGATTCGAGAGCAAACTCATCACCTCAAAAACGTTGCTTCTGATTTGCATACAAGCACTCGGCTTTATTTTGACCAAGGCGTCTGACATGTGCGGACGTAATTTTCCGCGGAGCAACCGTGGGTTAAGATTTGGTGGTAAACTCAAGTGGTATCACAGGTCAGCGTGATAGTGGGTATACTTCAGTGGTTCTCAAACTTTTGCCACTAGCGGCTCCCTTTCCTTACTCACCATTTAACCATGGCTATCCAGAATACCATCAGCAAGAACCCACTTCACAGCGATAGCTCACCTCGACGATGTAAATTTGTACATTTAAGAGCCGCGGCGCACACTTCGAAAAACACTAATATAATGTATAAATGATATTTTCTGAAGAAAGTGTCAAAACGTGTTAGAATTCGTGTTTTTTTTTTTTTTTTTTTTTTTGTTATTTGCCTTTAATGTCGGTTCTTTTTTGTGTGTGCGCGTTAGTATCATAGGCAAAGGATTCCAATTTCGTCATGCTGATTTGTCTTTTTACAACTGAAATAATAACGAAATGTTTGTTTTTAAAATAACGCATAGACTCGAATACATAATAATACTGCGTTGAATAATACATAATACCTACGTCGAATCAAAAGTCTGATACAGCATTAATTGCAGATTTATTCACTCATGATTTGGGTGAATAAGATGATAAGAAAATATGTTTAAAATTGATTTTAAAAGATGTTTAATCTGGCAAGCAGAGTAGTTGGAAAGATCGCTCGATTTCACCTTTCGTTCTAATGTAGGGGAGACCGAGGCTTTTTGTCACACGCTTAATTTCACAGTTTGTGCATCTAGTTAAGGGGATTCTTCCTCCTAGTATTCATCTGCTTCAGACATAACCGTAAATTTTTAGAAAGATTTTTCTGAATTTTAACTGGATTGGTAATTTTTCGTTATCTCGGTTTTTGTTTTATTTAAATGGTATGCCTTTATTAGTCGATTTTATCGCGTATGTTTATTATAAAGTAATGTATAAGCTATTATTTTGCATAGTTGCAAACTTCCCCGTTAACAAAAAAAATCGTTGATGGATTAAGTTTTTAGATATATGGATCTGGGGACTGGTTACCCCAGACGAAACGGGATTAGTTGTCTCATATGAAAACTTACCCCTAAGGGAAATGCAGTGTGTTAGTTTGCCTTCACTTTGTTGATTTCTTTCAATATGTATGGAAAATGAAAGAATAATACTAAACTATAGTGAATTTATCAACTTTATTTCAATGTAGCGAGATAAATTACAGTTTCAGAGAACATTTTGATATATGACCTCAGCGTTGATTCCAGAAGCGAGTCTAGGGGCACGAAGCCCGAACTCTTTTTTTGTTTTTGGAGCCCCTTGAACCGGGGCCTTTGTGATGTTCATTTTTCCCTCTTACCGAATAGGTGAGAAGGAAAAATCACGAAGACCCCGATCCCGTTAGATAATATAAGAATTATCTAACCGAAGTCAGGTATTTATTTATTATTATCAAACTTAATACAGTATTATTTTTTATTATTTATGACCGAAAATATCATCGTTTGTTTTGCAAAGTTGATCTCGGATAAGAACAGTGAAATGTGCAGATTTCCGCATACAAGAATACCCTGACTTACTCCACCCCGAGTTACGTGATTTTCTGCGAAAAATGCACATTTATGAAATTCAATCATAATCACGAGATTATTTCTGAGATAGTAGAGCGTTCTGAGATTATTAAGTAATAATCAAATAAAGAATTGTTTTATTTTATCAGGACGTAGTATGGGATGAAACTACATTGTTTTTTAGGAGGCTATAGTGGCCTACGTAAAGATGAAAACTTCGCTGGGATTTAGAAATGGAATTCCAAAGCTTATTTGGTATCTGCAATTTTCACAGTGGTATCTGCTGATTTTATACCTCAAATCCAACGCCAGTTTAAAAATGTAATTTGTTCAATGTATTCATCTTTGATGACAATGCACTTGGGTCTGTAACTTTTAATTAATTTCAACTCATGGTTGAAAGTTGTTTTCTTGATTCCAAACACAAGGAGCTCTTTTCGTCCGATGTGTCAAGGTATTATCGAAACATCAAAGCGCTTAACACATGACTTTCATTTGTACAGATTTTAAGGGAAATCTGCACAAAATACTGTCTTTTTCACCAGATTGCAATAACAACGCAAGTTAAATTTTATGAAACCATAGAAGAAAAACCACAGCAATACGGTTATAGTAAGAAAGAAAAAGAGGTGTTCTTTCGAAAATTTGGTCCCAATTAATTAATGTTCATATGTATTTATTTCTTTGGAAAATTGTACCCCGACTTACGCTGGTGTCGTCGGTCCCACATATCTTGTAACTTCGGAGAGTTTTACTGTATTTTTAATCGTTATAATAACATCGTTAAATTTATGCATCAAAATTGATTTGAGATATAATAATTTCATTCAATATATGCAATCAGCCGTTTTCTCGAAAAATAAATAAAAAATATTTGGTTGAAATATCACTATTTTTTTATGTATGGAAAGATTATTTTTGACATCATACCAACATTTGCATATTCTATTGTAGTCATTTGACAACTTGGTTGATTTCTTTTCGTTATTTAAAGAAAAAAATAAAATTCGAATCAAAATGGAAAAAAATACCACATAACTCTATACAGAGTCCGAAATTCCGTATACGTATATATATTCTGCCGTTTTACTGCTAAAGAAGATGACAATAAACATAGAACCTATTTATACGAGCCTATGTTAAGCAACCATGCCATTTATCAAAAGCAATTGTAGAGCCCAAGTGGTGGAATAACGTATTTGCGGATTTGCTTGGCATACAAATACTGTATAGTACTGTATAACTGCAATTTTTATGTTTATGGATATTATCGTTTGTTGCTATCGATCTACTTTGTTTGTCAACAAATAACTGGTAATATGTATAGTTTTTTTTTTTTTTGACCAAATCCATCCATAACCATTCATTTTTACAAAATTTAATATTTGAAAAGCTGTATATTTGCTTTCGAATGATAAATTTTGTTTCTTTTCTATTTAAACAGCAATTTGTTTCATAGACTGAGTTTCTTCTTCAAGGCAGAACTTGATTCATGGTGCACCAATAGCGTGTTTCTATTTACAATGGAATCGCCTCCTCCTAGTCGAGTCATTGGGAACTCTGAACGTGGCATTCGCCGACCCAAATGTGCAAGGTAAATAGAACAATTTTAGCAATTATGTAAAAATAATCTTAATAACAATTATAGTTTTTTAGATTATTCTAAAGATCATTTTCTCTGATCTTCAAGGTGCCGAAATCACGGTATTATTAGCCTACTGAAGGGGCACAAACGACACTGTCGTTTTCGAAATTGCACCTGTTGTAAGTGCATGCTTATCGCTGAGAGGCAAAGAATAATGGCCGCACAAGTAAGTACAGGGTGATTCCGAAAGAATCATCCCATTTCAAAGTTATATACTTTTTTAAAATTAAAAACACATAAAAATGATAAGGGAATGTAAAGAAAAAGTATTGAAGATTGATCGATGACGCGAGTGTGTCGTTTATGAAGATCTGGCTTAAAAGTGAAATGGCGAAAATTATCAGAAAGCTTTTTGTGTTCTTCCTTTTGCATGATGTCAGCTGGTAATCATAGCCTAGCGTAAATTTTGTATAAAAGCATCATATTTATTCCACCTACCGACGGCTCAGAGTATTTATCGGTAGTATCAATAATTTGGGGATATTTTCTTAAACAAAAATGCTCAAGGCAACCTGACATGTCTGCAGAGAATGTATGTTGAAAGAGTGAAAGAGACGTTCCTATGCAGCCCGAAAAAATCGACTCGTTGAACTAGTCGAGAACTGGGTATTCCTTAGTTTATACTTTTCTTTCAAACCGAGCACAAATCCGGTCCATCATGGGCAATTTACTACCGAATGAGTTGTGTCGGAAATGTGGATGTTTGCACCTAACAATCTGAGTGCGTATATAGTGTTGCGTCTGATTTTTCAGTGCTGCCATCTATATTTCAAAAGTGGAGTGAGTGAAGTGTAATGATTGAATATTTGTACCGTTTGTAGGCCTGTTGCTCTCTGTGCCGAGACTTTCTAACGGAGAAATCGACTCGCCTTCGCGCCTTGAAGTTGGAAACCACAGAAAACCAAGCAGACTACCATGGTGGCACAAGTGGGGTTAAAATCCGGGACCTCGCGATACGAGTCCGTCACTATGACCACTCGACCACCACAGCAGCCTTCAGTTTATACCGGAAACAAATGTGTTTCAAGATATTTAAATTGCCCAATTTTAAGGCGCTGCAGCTTAGTGATGAGCTACAACGCGCGCGCGACTGAAATACTTGCTTTACATGCAAAAAGCTGTGAACGCAGACAATTTTTGCACTCAATAGCACTAGACCGTGATTTGCAAGAATTTTCATATCACCTTGACTTTATATGCGTTACTAAAGGAAGCAATATTGAAACATTTGTAATGCAATCTTAGACAGTTTCGCTTGATATTTATGTTCATTACTTATACTTATGTATTACTTGAATTATTTGCATAATTTTGAAATTAGATGATTCTTTTGAATCACCCTCTATTTCTCAGTTCCTTCTCAGTTTTACTACAAAATATACAGTGTAACTACTTCCCACATTATCACAGACTTTGTTATTCAGAAATACTAGAATATGATACAGATTTAGCATGAAGACATCAACCCTCTGAATGGTTTTTAAAATTTCCCTGATCCGCATTATAACTGCTATAGTGGAAGTCACTAAACCTTCTAGAAATTGATACCTGTTTTCAAGAAGAATATATTTTTTCCCTGTTGTAGTAATAAATGCTTTCCCCCAGGGACTTCTAAAATAATAATAAAAAACGAGAAAGATAAATACTCTAACTCTTTTGTATCATTTATTCTGTACGCATAGTTCTATATAATTCCGAAAAGATGGGGGGAAAATCACTGTCTGTCTCCTGTTATCTAACTTTCAACAAGAATTGACTCTACCCACGGGCAGTTAATTGACAGGACGGGGGAAGGGAAAAGATGTTATCGGGCAAAGCTCCATTGTACAGAGCCAGCTGGGTTCGGGATTGCCAAAATGAGAGGGTTTTAAGAAGACGAGATATCTCTCTGTGTCTCGCTCTCTTTCTCGGGATTGCAGCTGTAAGGATTAATAGCATTGTCATAAGAGTATTTCTCTGCAAGGATGGGAGGTCAAAATAGCTAATAACGGTTTGAAATAGTTAATTTATGAATATTTTTTCTGAGTAAGATATTCACTTTCATCCATCCATTCTGACATTCAAATTATGAAAATATCACGTTGTATATCAAGCGTAATTCAACATTGCATTAAAATCGATTAGGTTGCATTAAAGAGGGCTCAAGCTGCAGAAGATGCAATAGCGATAGGACTCAGAAGCGTAGCTACAGGCAAGGCTTTGCAATACCTACCACCAGGACCAATTTTCGGCTTACAGATGCCTGAAGAAACGACTAATACTGCAGCTAGTGAAAATAACGAACTAGTGAAAGACGATGAGAGAGACGATGAAAAGGAATTGAATCCGCACGGTAAGAAATATTTGAAAAATCTTAGGCAGGGATAAAACTTTAAAAATGCAACCAATAAGCGTATCGGTTACATTCAAGCAAATGTAACAACTATTAACCAATAGGCTTAATCGTTTTTTTTCCAAGTTTTGTAAAAGATTTTTTATCAAACTTTTATAGTGTAATCCCAGCCTTAAGCCTGGAACGAATTTAAAATTTACATTTAATCCTATAATAGTTAGTATTACTCTTTAAACGCGTTAGTTCTTTTTGAAGAACCCTGCATACAGCAGATGTGCACATATGCTTCATGTCCCACTTGACTCTCCTCCTCCTATTAGTCAGAACACAGTTCATGCACTGAATCTCACCTTTACACTCACTTATTTTGGCCCGGGCTCACCGCACTTCTTACACGCTTCTTCATTTTCACATTCACGCGAGGTAGGTGGCCGTATTGACAACAGCGAAAACACTGTAAGGGTCACAAGTACTCCTTGACAGCGACCCGTTGCCAGCCCACATATACTACGGCCCCCTGTATCACCTTCTGAAAAGGAGCCGGGATCCAGCTGCATAATCCAATTCTGCCCCTAGATCTTGTTCCAAATCTGGGCACCACTAATGTTATTTGTTTCTCGTTTACTCGACACACCTTCCGTACTGCAAGCTTCACCTCGTATTCGTGGACGTCTCCAGTGACCGCCATAAATAATTATTTTGGGGTCTGCTTTACTCGTTTCCGTCACCAGGAAAAAATCAGGAAAGATGTATGCATGGTAACTAAATTTGAAACTGAAATCATCCGTTTTCGTTGAATCGACTTGTTAGTCCTCTGCCGAAAAAATTGATCAAAATATCGACTCAAACATTTTAAATATGGCCATTTATTTCACAATGATTCATTTTTTCACATTTATTCACAATTATCAAATGGAACATAATTTATGAGCCATCTAAATCGGTTTCGTCGAGCAAATAAAGTTTATTTACATACTTTTGAGAAAAACTTTCGAATTTCAATCGGATCGATCGATTTAATTAACTCAACTAAAATTTTTAACTGCGATTCACATTTGATCACGGACCAGCCCGTTTTGGTATTACCCATTTTGATTTTTAACTGCTTGTAATTAGCCGGTTAAATGCAATTTTGCTGAAGATAGTTCCTGTTGAGCATTATTTGAAGAATTTGTAATGATTAAAAAATTTGCTGGTTTTTCCTAAATAATCAATTAAAAAAAATCTATAAAATTCCTTTATAAAAATAATTGTAAGTAATCATTGTGGATTTCTTCAATTACAAAAACCTTTTCCACGTATGACAAATTTAATTTATATCCAAAAAAAGGTCTACTACTTATTTTTATTTTATTTTATTTTTTTGGTAATAGGAAAACTAAAAAAAACTGCATATCTTTTTTTTTCGTATGAAAGGTTATTCCTCATCATAGACCAATAAAACGTATCTCAATATGACATAAAAAAAAGAAAACTTCTTTTCTGTCACTCAACTCTGTCTCTCGGGATCCGTGCTTATCGGAAGGCCTAGGGCAATCGGACTCGTCCAAGAGGTCCCAACCATCCCACGATTCAACTAATCGGATCTACGGTTACTTTATTTGCTGGATACTGCTACTCATTCGCTATCGATGGGGAAGACGGTGGAGAGTGGAGGCTCGAAATGGCAAATCCCGACTGTCCCTCGAGATTTGCCGGAACCACATCTCTTTGCTCAAAACTTCCGCAACTCCAGTCGATACCGTTTCCAGCTAATCAGCAATAGTAAGCCAAACAGTCAAGGGTTCTCGACGTTGGTTTGGGTTTATTAGAGAAATGCCGGTTCACACACATACACACAGATTTATTTCCCAAACCCTTTTCTCTTATGTCACAGTATGCGAGAATATCTCGATATACAATTTAGGCTCTCATTTCGATTTCCGATTCCCAATTCTCATTTAGTATATCTCCGAACTATCGTATACGCATAACAGAAATTTAGATTGGGGCAACGTCTCATGGAAAACTTCGCAGGATCACCAATTCATATCCAAGTAAATTTTACTTTTACAAAGAGTGAAAGTTACTTCGTAATGATTAGTAGCCTATAGTATACCGTAAAGTGGGGTGACTTGGTGACTGGCGAGGTGACTTCAGCACTGTTCTCATTTTTTTTTATTTTAGATGACGCTATAGTCGCTGAAAATGAAATAGAGAGGTGATTCCAGGTCCAGCCACCAGAGTAAGCCTAGATAATTTCCAGTTGTGCCCAAATCTCTCATATAGTTATCCAATCTCTTTTTACGCCTATTTCTATCGGTGTTAAATTAACCTGTGTTTTTAGGTTTCATGAAATCATTGCAAAACTGTTTACAGAGCTTTATGGTTACATCTTACACATAGGCTACTTGCTGACTACTACGGAATTTTACCGTAAAATACGGAACTACGGTAAATCGTAAAAACTAAAAAAAAGAGTCTGTTTTTTTTAGAAACTTCTTTTGTTCAAGGATTTCTTTGAATTCCATTATCTTATCGAGTACAAAATGATATCATCCAAAGACCGTATCTCCAAAGTATAAATATCAAATTAATAATAAATCCACCAATTGACATAAAAAGGTGCAGTTTACACTATAACTCATTATGGCGTCTTTTTGATAAGAAAATTCAAATTTTACTCAGAGATGGCGCTTTAAAACGAAAAACTCGCATCTCTATATGTAAAATTGATTTTCTGAGTCTGTCTTTGTGTATGTTCTTTATACAAATCTACACTTTCATACCAATCTTTGCCAAATTTTGTATGTGTACCGTGTACTAAACAGGCTCCAACTTGAACGATAGGTTACTTTAAAAGTTCCTCAAAGTTGGGCAAATGTCCGATAGGGTCAAAAAACTGTCCAGCAACGATGACTTTTGGAATATCTACTTTGGTTTCCTTGATTCCCAAACAATGGTTTGTCAATTTTTTCAATGCTCGCAGTGTATGTAGAAAATCCGGGCAGTGCCACGTATTACTGCACCCCCCCCACCCCCCACGCGGTGATGAATGTTGTCACTACGAAGAGGCTTGGTTCCAAAGTTGGCAGTTGGTATGTATGATCAAATTGCAACACAGCTCATCTTACACACTTAAGGAATAGAAAGAGTTTTTGGTCACGTTTAGTAAAGAAAAGTATAAAAAAATATTTTTGCGTATTAATTTTGAAAAAAAATAAGTGTCTATTTCAACCTCTCAGAAAAAAATCTGCAGATGAGACGCAATGGTATCTAGTCCGCACTAGGAAATTCCGAAGTTTTTTTTGCATGTAAAAGATTCGTGTATTATTCACAGGAAAATACGGTAATAGGTTACACGTATAATAATGGAATGTAAAACCATTTTGGTGTCCCTCCCCCACCGCCTTTCCAAAATTTTCTGTAACGCACCACCCATAGTCTCAAAATTATCTAAAGACAATGAACAAGACTTGTGCCACACACACACACAAGTACTTCTCTTCTCCGGTTCCCCCAATTCTTCAGATCAAGCACATTCGAACCAATCCAAGGCCAGAGTGCAAAACGAAGAGTCACGTTGTTCATCCTACCAGACCAGCGTACACCTCCCTCCCCCTTCCTCGAGCGCAGGCAAGCCCGAAGACGAACCCAAAGGGGCAAGTTATTCGACTTGTAAACATTATTTACGAACAGAAATACAAATAAATACAAGGCCACAACAGACAAAATGCCCAACGAGGTTTTTGGCTGAGAAAAAGATGCCCATAACAAATATGGATGTCATATATTTCTAAAATACAGCAACCCAATTAAAAATGCAATTATAAAAACTAAAAACTATATATACATGATAAAATATTATACAATGTCCACACAAAATATTTATGGTTGTCTTATATATATATTTTAAGTCCTGTTCCGTACGGCACTGTAACGTGTGCTCACATTAATGAGATTCGGCTGTGGATTAATTAAAATAAAATTACAAAATACAAGGTGACTGCTAAAAGGTTCCCGGCAGAGAGACCAGTAGACTTTTCTTTCTGAACACTAATATCCGAAAAGTCTTTTGTCCCCTTTTTGAAGTGCTTGATCAACGGTGATTCACCCCTTACGCGGCATTGACGAGATACTGTATTTCACCTCTTGAAAAGCCTCTTATTTTAGCATTAACAAGCCCAGATAGTTTGTAAAGTTGATTTCTCAATGGAGAACACTTTTCCTTATATCCCTTAGGTTTGCACCTGCTGAAAGTAATCCCACACTTAATTAAAATAGATATGGCATTTCGAAGAGAGTTCAGTGATTTCTTCTGGCCGCTCACAGGGTTAATAACTCGTGGTCCATCCTATCCATTTCGTTGAAAATTTTAAACACCCTTCCCCCCCCCCCCCCAGCCACCTGCGTTCTTCCAATGTAAACATATTCAGAAAATGAAGTCTCTCTTTATAGCTCAAGCCCCGTGTGCCAACGCACGCGTAACTCTTCTCTGCACCCCCCCCCCCAACCAAGTCCACTGTATGATGTCCCTCTGTAGGTATGATCTCCAAAATCTTACGGCATAATCCAGTTGAGGGTGAACTAAGCCTCGGAAAAGTGGAAGGATCATTTCTGGAGAACGCAAACACACCTTTTAAGAATGAAACCGTCCTAAATATATTCTATTCGCTTTTTCTGACCACCGCTGAACATGTTCTGAAAACCTAAGCCACTCGTCAATGAGAATACCCAAACCAGTGATCCTAGTTACATCCGGAATAATACCATTCACCACGAAGTGAAACGTGAGTTGTTCGAACCAAAACATGTGACCATGCATTTGTCAACGCAAAAACGATTAGTATCAAATAGTGCAATGTAATGAATTGGTGAGAACTATTGGTTCCTTGATTATTTTCGCACCTATACTATCGTAACGACAGCCCTGCTTCTAAGGAATATAATTCCATGACTAATCCCCAAATAATTAGTTTAAAACTGAAATACTATTTTTGGGAAGTATTGCGAAATTAACTCACTTTAAACCTCTAGTTTTGAAACTTTTTCTCTTTTTTTTGTTACAGAAATGTTGAAATCCAACGCAAATTCTAACGTTGATAATGGTAAAGAAAGTTACATTCAAGGTGAAACTCCATTGGACATAGTTCCAGTGATAGATTCAGAAAAATCTGTCAAGACGAAAAGGATAAATCGTAAGGAACGACATCCATCACCTCCAACCGGAAGACTTAGTCCCTGTGGTGTTCCGGCTGATTTTCGTCCAGGGCATCTTTCACCTATAAAAATAATGCAACGTATATTTCCGACACAAGAAAGGCGACTCTTGGAGCTTGTTTTGCAGGGCTGCAATGGAGACCTTGTTAAATCGATTGAACATTTCCTGTCTGCCAACGACGCGATGATGTTACGAGAGCAACCAGTCACTTGTCGGGCAACTGTAGCCGGTGGCCCCTCGTTTTGTTCAGCACCCAACGTTTCTATGACTAACACAGCTATGTTGATTCGAGGTAAAGTACCGGATGGAAGAGGAGGAATTCCTCATCAACAATGTGGATTGATTCCACACAGACTCACCTTAGGGTCGGTTAAGTCCGCTTTCACGCCTTTGACACCTCCTATAGCGCATCAGGGATCCCCATTTTGTGTCACGAGACCTCAAGCCGTCAATTACCATCAGCGATCAACTTTATTAGCCGACGCTCTACTTAACGAGGTTCCAGCGCCTCCGACAGCCACTCGATCCTCGACAATTTTCGGCTCCGTCTCTAGACTTACTGAACCAGTAAGTTGTCAACCTCCTATAACATCTCTCACTGCTTACGGACCAGTTCCATTTTCAGGACCATATGCTCTAGCATCTGGTTCACATGTACTTCTTCGACCGTACCAGGCGTGTCCTCCCGGTTGTATTCAGTGCCGTTCTGTTAGCATAAATACCGAAAATTCCACGAATAATGATTTTGGTATCGCTATGGACGACCTCACAGACCATTCTAGTCCAGATGCGGCATCACCTCCCAAAGAAACCGCTAGAGGACAACAAGCAGTTGATCTGTCAGAAAGATCTTGGCACGATAGTCCAACTAATGATCAAAGAATTTTAAAAAACTGAAAAACCATTTCTTGTTTTTTAGAAAGTGATAAGTTGTACAATATACGTTATGTCACTGAATGTAACTGTAAAAAAAAATTGATATTTAGCAATTAAATGTCTCCATTCTGTGTGTAAAATGTCTGTGGAATTCTATAATTAATCTATCTTTCTGATGAAAGTTTTATATGAACAAAAAACTTGTCTTCGGGAAATATTACCGTGATGCAAGTTAGTTTCTCAAAATTCTGAACGCTATTTCATTCAAGAAAAAATCTGCTCTCTAAACAATTCTGAAAAAAGTCTCAATGGCATTTACGAGATATCGTCCTTCTCATGCTAGAAGCACGAATCTGTATCTCTATTGAAACATATATTAAAACCCACCATTAGCCCTGAGGGCTGGGCATGGGGGCAAAAGTTTGAATCTGGTCTGGTAAGAAATTGTAGTCCACGCTGCAGTTCCTATTTATATAGTTTCCTTCTGCGCTGATTTCACTGTCTATGAGAGAACATATAAATACTTGTTTCCAAAAAAGAAAGAGTTCAATTAATAATTCATTAATAATTATTTATAATTAGTATTTAATTAAATGAAGAATTTAGTTAATTAGTAAAATATCCCGTTAAAATGTTTGCGGTCTCTGATGCCATAGCAAGCAATCAACTGGGTGCAGCTTATATACCGGAGTTGGTCCCTGGTGCGGCCCGCGACACTGCGTCTGCCCACTATTTTGGCACCTCGAACAAATAGAGGTTGGCCACCCCTGGTATAGAGCATGATAGGGGGCCAATATCTGAAGTATAGATACTTTCACTGTTCCACTTGGCGTCCATACCTGAAGGCGGAGAAAACCCGGTATTCCATATTACCCGACTATTTTATAATCCCCACACTTTATATGTAGATGGATGCATATCTTTATGCAAGTTTTAGGGAGGCCAATGTACTCATCCCTCAGTAAACAGAGGGCTTGAGTTTCTATGCCTAGCAGTCAGCCGCTAACTATTCCCATGTAGGAAAAATCCAGTAAAGAAGCATAAATGGATGTCCTTCGTGGCCACGAGAGTCGGTATACGTGGTACGTGTGTGGTTTTCCTTTCTCCACTTTCCTAACAACCCCCAAAAAGCGAACCTCGTTTGTGTCACAAATTGATGGAGTCAGATTGGTTATGCTCTCTCTCTCTCTCTCTCTCCTCCCTCTTTATATAAATATAAAACCCACACTTGGAGGAAATCCACTTGGACGCATTACTATATGGGTGATAACACAAGCAGCAGCTGACACTTCTCATGCTATCGATTACACCCTTTTCGACGGACTTTCTGATAAAATGCTGAAGTGGCGGCCTCCATGAAACCAAAAGAGAGGTAACACATACATCAACATATTCTTTTATATCTGCATTCATCGTGTTGATATGAGAATTTATTAAAAATTGAATGATTTCAATCACACAGAACTCACGTTTTTTACTTAACCATATTTTTTAACAACCATTTTGTGTTCGAATGAGAACTTAATTTTTGATATTGCATAAGAAATTCTTGAACGAATGATATCTGTTGATATAAAGCTTGCACGATTAATACTCGAGTTTACGTTCAATATAGGTCAAGAATATCGATTATACTTCGATTTATTCGGTCGATATATCGATTATATTCTAATAAATATATATAGAACAGCGCTTCTCAACCTATGATCCGCAGGCTGACTTCATAATTTACTTCTAACTGAATGAAAAGCTATTCAATTGTATAACTGATATCAGTAATTTATATCCTTTTGGGTCAAATAAAAATTAGACCTTCACTTATAGTAATCACTAATCACACATATCTCATTGAGAGAAATACAAGAAATTTCGATCCTAAGTACGGGATATCACTAAATGTAGCCAAAAAATGGAAATTATTGCTAAAATCGCTGAGGGGTGAGCGAACAAAAGGCAAATCGAATTTTTTTCATGAATCACAAATAAAAATTTGATTCATGAAAAAAACAGTCACTATGACTGATTGACCATATTTCATCGAAAAAAATGCCGGGAATTCCGATCACTTATTGTCACAAAAAATGTCGTCTTCAGTTGGCAAAATCACCAGTTGTTGCTATTCCTCTGAGGAACTTCTAATGGTACATGTCAGAATATGCTGTGTACATTACGTGGAGTTTGTTTCTGAGCCATGCTCTTTTTATGTGGTTTGAGAAGTACTGCCATCTCTTCCGAATTCGGAAGCAAATAACTAGGCAGTTAATTTTGTCTGTTGTATTTTGCGTGAACTTTTTTAAATATTGTACGCCTGATTGCTCTCTGTGGAGAGACTTGGCTGGTAAAGCTGATAAACGCCATGGTCTAACTGTTGCAGCCAATTTGTAGCATTAAGGGACAAAATTTCACAATTACGTCGCTGCCTTTCCAAGATGCGTCGGTGCATTATCAACGTTATATGTGAATTTTATAAAACATTGGAAGAAGACATCTTAAAACTGTACGCAAAGTCGCAATCCTCTCAGCCACCACGTACAAGTGCTTTTGTGGATATATAAAGTGGTTATACAATTACTCCGCCAACCAAGGGCGTAGCGAGGGGGGGGGGGGACTTGGGGGTCTGGTCCCCCCCCCCCCGAAATGTGAGAAAATGACCGAAAAAAGGGAAAAAGATGGCCAAATCCATTGTTCTGTCACTTTCGTCCCCCCCCCCCCGAAATAAAAGTGGTCCCCCCCCCCGAACGAAATTTCTGGCTACGCCCCTGCCGCCAACTTAGAGACTCCTGGAGTGCGTTTTGGTGATCTAATTCTTTGGGGGAACTTAGTATTTAAGTTAATCGGATCACGGGGAGAGATTCTAAATGGAAAAAAAAGTTCAAATCAACTACACCGGATGAAAATATGCCTTTTTAATAGCGAAAAAATTAAATGAAAGATTTGAAACTTCATTTTCATTGAATTTACTTAATATGTTGGCCTTCTCCGTGAAGAACAAGTTCAAACCGTAAAGAGCGGGAATAAAAGTCACGTGAAATGTTTGCACAAGAAAATCTCACGTCGTATAATATAATTCTGCTTTTTGCATTCAGGCGACATGTGCACATTTCTCTGATAAGTTAAATCTTTTAGGAGAAGCCAGAATCACACACAGACGAAAATCAACAGAAATCAAATAAAGTTGGCGTATTCTTCCTGGTGCCACACCTAAAGAGAGAGCGTCACCATTTTTTCGCATATCTTTAAATCATGCATATTAATGTCTCCTTTGTAATTGATGCTTCTCGCCGATAAACGACGGTAACGTGACAAAGGAACATGACTATTCCTATTATGCAGCTTAATCAACGGAGAGACCATTCTTTCTTAAGTACATTTTGCAAATGCTAAATGACTTGTTCTGCCTCATCATTTTCCAAGCTTAAAACCGGTGTTTTGCAAATTTGCATAAACTCTGGTCACTAGAACGCTCTCCAGAATAAATTTAATAATAGGCTATGTGCACATGTGGCAAAATTATTATATTTTTTTGTTCTGGATATGGGAAACTATTATGTACGCATCGCAATGTACATTTTTTTTATGAAAAACCTCACTGAAAATACGACACATACGAAATCATGTCGTCACCATAAAATTGAGCCATAAATTACCTTACTACCAACCTAACGTCAAGTCGAATTGTATACATATTTATTAATATAGTCGAAGCTCATTATAACGACCATGCGTTATTTACCGTTCCATTATAATGACCAGTACGATAAGTCCGCCGCTATGGTGGTCGAGTGATGATAGTGACGGACTCGTATCGCGAAGACCCGGATTCAAACCCCATCGTCGCCATAGTGGTGGTCGGCTGAAGTTGGTTTTCTGTGGTTCCCAACTTCAACGCGCGAATGCGAGCCAATCTCCCCTTTAAAAAGTCTCGCCACAGAGAGCAATAGACCTACAAACAGTACAAATGTAATTCAATTATAACACATCACTCACTTCCCTTCTGAAATATAGATGGCAGCACTGAAGAATCAAACACAACACTACGTATGCACTCAGACTGTTAGGTACACACACAGTTACACTTCCGGCACAACTCACTAGGTAGTAAATCGCCCATAGATGGTGATAGACCTGAGTTGTGCTTGATTTGAAAGAAAGAAAGTATGATAAGTCCCAAAATATTTTCTATTCACCATGTTATTTTTTTCATCCAATTCATAGACTTTCACGAAGACCATTTTATTAAATACTGTACAACGTCTGAACTCAGCTCTGCTCCGCCTCTTATTTGCAAAGAAATGTACAAAATTCACGTTTTTCGTTTGCCAAAGTTGTGTTTGACCTTGACTCTTGATATTGGAGAATTCAGTACATAGGTGCGTGCATGTAATTAATTATTACAATTTTATTATTTTCTAACGTGATGCATTTACACTGCAACTGCTTATATATCATAACAAAATCAATAATATAATTTTTTATACCATCCAAAGCACGAATTTTCTTGACACTTAAATGCGTAACTTTGCATATATGCAAAGGGTTCTTTAGAAGTTCATTACTGCAAGCCAGTTTTTGAAGATAAAAATTCAAAATTGACTTTGCACATAAGCTGTGATACCATATTCTTTCCATTTTATATTTTGAATTTGCTAGTAAATGCAATTATCGGCAACAATTCTTTGTTTGTTGCAGAGCAATTGTGGCCGTGATTTCGATAATTTGTTAAAATGTTTTTTGTTTTTGCATTTCTTTTTTTCTACCATGGCGTTTTACAACCCGAATTTTTTTCTTACTATAGTTTGAATCACAAATAAGGTAGTTATATATTTGGAATATAATACTGTATTACTTCAATACAGTTATTTTATGGGCTATTTTTGACGCTCTATATGGCCTCTTTAAGGCCCTGTGTAAGCAGTTCAATGCGAGATAGATTTTTTTAAAATTATTTTTAAAGCTTTCTATATGCATGTCATTAATTGTGAAAAAAATTATTAGCTCGAAAAAAAAAATTGATCATTTAAGGGTTAAGAAGAAAAAACAAGTTTTCAAGTGTCCGATATATATTGATATCGAATAATATAATGTCCTTTTTGCCATGGAACGAGGGGGTCGTTATAACGGAGGTCGATTGTATATTTTAATAACATATAATCATACATTTAAAACCACGGTAATAAAACTGCAGAAAATACATTCCTGAGGAATGTTAAAGTGAGAAATTGGGAAGAAAAAAATATAAAGATTTTCCTCTGAAAAAGAGAAAATACTGTATATGATTTTTCAAATGATCCAAAATGCGCTGATTACATCTCCAACACAAAGTACAAATTATCTTGTTGGGAAATGCTTCTCTCACATACAGTAAGTATAACCCACCTTTCGAGAATTCCTATCTCTCTCTCTCTCTCTCTTTTAAATAATTTGAATACTCGGTTTTCTTGCCTCAAAGCTATTTCGGCAGAGCAAACAAAGGAAAGACTTGAGAGAGAGAGGGAGAGAGGTGCTAACACAGGAGAAAAATATATATATAACGTGACGACAGCTCAAATGGATGCAAGAAACATAATAATGCCACTCACTGACTACATACATATACACTAAAGGCTCTCTCTCCCTCTATCTCCTATACCTTCCATCTCTAGAACATCTTTCAAAGAGCACAGAGAGAGAAAAGGCCGCGGGCTCGCTCCCATTTACTTATTGCAAATATTCAACTGATTATCTTTCCTAGCGTCCAAACAAGAGCTGATTGTAGATTCAGCTCTTTCGGGATTGCTCCTGTATCCTCAGCAACAAGGATCGGAGGGCGGAACAAAACTCATTGCAGATACACTGCCAAGAATTTTCGGCGCACGGGAGGTAAAAATTCAAAAAGCGCCTTTCGTACACAGTAAAAGCTTATATACAGAATAAAAGAGCCGAGAGAGAGCAAAGGAGGTAGGTAGGAAAAAGATCGACGTGTATATACTCACTCTACTTATGTACAAAGACGAAGGGGGTGGAAGAGAAGATATCGCAAGAAGATGAGAAGAAAGTTAAGTCTCTCCTCGTCTATTCTTTTCCTAGTCCAAATATGATTAAGATACATGCTTTAACGAAGCTGCTCTCCGCAAACAACAGCATTCGAGTTTTAGTAGAAGCTTTTGTGAAGGGTAAAGAGGAGGGTAAAATGGAGGAAGGTAGCTGTTCTTAAATGCCGTCATTAGAGGAGCACCAGCGCCCGAAACGCAGTGTCAACATCTCCGCTCTGCTTGTGGTGTGTTTTGACAGTATACTAAAGAGGCTTAATCCGTTTAAATCTGTAACGACATCAGAGAACGTGTCAGAAATCAGTTTAACGGGCCCGCTCAATGACAAATATTCATCGTTGGTTGGCCGCACGGGATAGAAGAGGATGGGTGGAAACTCGGGATATGCCTTTAACTGGATGGGTGACGAGCGAAGAGCCCCTCGGGCCACGAAGGCGACGAGCCTGAGCGCCATTGATCCGCTCTTTAATTCGATTTGGCCGCCGCTGCCAATTCAAGCCGTTTTCTACCCCGTCCTCGACCAACTTCCTATCCACTTACACACATACCAGTTTCCATCTGCTTACCTCTCCTTCCACCAGCTTACCATTGTATGAGTGTTTGGGAGGACGAGTGAGGGTGAATGAAGGTGATCGACAATCGCTACCTTCTCTCACACCACACGCGTCAATGTTCAACCATATACACACATACACTCTTCCATATTCTCTCGGCCACGCCATTGCAAAACTAATAGCGGGCTTCTCTCTCTTTCTCTCTTGACTGACAACGGGAAACTGGAAGCTAGAGAGTGTGAGTGAGAAAGAGAGCTTTCGGCAGGCTCTTTCTAAAAATCGCATTGGCGGCTTCTAATCTCGTAAAGCCGCAGATGCAAAAACTGGATCCGCATATCAAGCAAGAAACGGGCGAAATATATCACCTATTCCGCTACACGCTTTGGAGGCCCACCATAAATATACATTGGCGTCACTTCTCTCTCTCTCTCTCTCTCACTCACTCTGTATGGCTTTCACCTCAGGACAAGGCTCTAGGAAGAATAGGAATAGAAGTCAACGCGAGCCCCCTTGAATATCTAACCACGTCGGAGAATAAAAAGTAGATATTTTTATTTCTTTGAAGAAAAGTTTGAACCTTTTCATATCTATCGAAGGAGTGAAATTTTTTTTTTCAATTTTTTTATACTATTATTATTTTTTGGCATAGTGGAAACGCCTAGCGGGTGATGATATTTTCCTTTTCTTCACCATCTTTTTCCACAATCTTTACTCCTTATTGTATACCCTATAGGCTCAAAGACAGGAAATAGTCAGTTGTGCTGCATCATAAACGGCCAAGCCCGTTTTGATTTCTCTATTTTTTTGCTCTCTCTCTCTCTCTCTCTATGGTGATGTGAAAATAATAAAAATATATATAATAAAAATAAATTCTACAAAATAGGAAGCTGTTATATATATATGAAAGAGAATAAAACGTTGAAATAAACTTTTCTTTGAAAAAGACGTGAAAAGCGTGAAAAACTATCACGACAGTAAGAGTTTAGACGTGGCACTTTTTATTCAGCAACACTGTCACGAAGGATTTCAAATTTATTTCAATACATATCTGACGTCTATATTTTCGGTAAAGTTTTAAGTTGGTTCTTAGACCAGGAAGCAAAAAAACTATTCTTCATACGTTTTTCAATTAAGATTTACAATTTACTCTCATTTTAAATATAAATTTCTTATGGTAGGTATCGCCAATATTTTCAAATATTTTACTCATTATTGAATTATTAACCTGAATATTTTTATGGGGGATTTTATTCCTACATTTTTGCTTTCATGATTTTTTTTCATTCTTCGAATAGGCTCAAAAGCAAAAAATAGTTGTGCTGCATTATAAACGGTCCCATGCCCAATTTGATTTCTCTTTTTTTGCTCTCTCTCTCTCTCTCTATAGTGATGTGAAAATAATAAAAAAAAACAAAATGTAAAAAAATAAATTCTACAAAATAGGATGGTGTTACGTATATAAAAGAGAATAGAACGTTTAAATAAACTTTTCTTTGAAAAAGACGTGAAAAGAGTGAAAAATATCATAAGAGTAAGAGAGAGACGTGGCACACTTTTTATTCCGCCACGAAGGATTTAAAATTTATTTCAATGTATATTTGGCATCTATATTTTCGATGAAGTTTTAAGTTGTTTTAACTTGAGAAATATAAGCTAAGAGATTGAGCGAAGATTTATAAATCATCGTGCAGTAATATTAATTAATGTACTGGACTTTACCCCGCATTTGGGAAGTGGGGTGTGCCCGGTCTTCAAAGGGCAAAGTAACATTGAACTGAAATGTAAAATATGTAAAAAAATTAATTTTCAAATCGATATATAAACTACATTACCATCATTTTTTTATAACTTCGAACTTGGAACGTTTTTATTGTTCTATTCAAAAAATTTTAGAAAATCTTTAAAATCACTTAGCTATTTCAAAAGTTTTTCACAAAATCTTTTCAATCATTTGAATTGATTATTTATAAATTGATTTATTATTATTGAATACAGAAGATATTAACTTGAGAGTTTCTATAATCCTTGAAGCTTCAAAAAGCCAATTTTCTTTTAGAAACAGCTTTAATCTTAATCGGTCAATTATTTTTCTAAAAGCGGAAAAAAAGTAGTATAATAGTATTTAAGCAAAACTTAGAACACGATTTTTTCAGGTTTTAGTTTGTTTTAGCTTTACTTCAAGATTAAAAAAAATACTGCACAAAATTACTGAAGTTTTGCACGAATGGGGTTATATGTGTTAACTGGGATTACATCATAAAAGTTTTATAACAGTTCTCTCACAAAACTTGAAAAATTCAACCAATAAGATTGGTTACATTCGAGTGAATGTAACTAATATTGCTGAATTAATTAATTAACTGCCATGAGAAATTTAATCGAAAAAAGCTGGTACCAGTGAAACTAGAATTTTCATATTTGAGCGAAATATGCGGAATTCTCCGGATTTACTACAAAAGTTTTTATAAGGAGACGAAAAATGCTGCTTGTCAGCCGAATCTCGACTGTTTCATTAACTCTTTAAGCTGCGAGATATCTCACCTCCTTAAAAGCCTCCTATTTTATCATTGACAAGCCCAGATATTTTGTAAAGTTGATTTTTTAGTCGAACACTTTTCCCCTCACTCCTTTGTTAGCACCTGCTGAAAGTCGGAAGAAAGCTTTCCTTCTTCATTAAAAAAGATATGAGATTTTGAAGGTGGTTTGGTGGTTTCTGCAGCGCCGCTTAAAGGGTTTAAAAGAGTAATCAGAGCCTATCATACCAAGCTCTTAAGAAAACATCCACACTGACTATAATCAATCAAAAGCATTAGCAACCCCCCCCCCCAGAAACCGATATTATAGTGCTATTTTGCAGGAAAAAAATGTAATACCCCCCCCCCCCTTCAGAAGAATAGAAAACTGAACTCCCTCCCCCTTTGAGGAAATTCTGGGTACGCCTATGATGAGAAGTAGTAAAGATAGAAAAAGTAGTAATTTCATTCATTCATATTGCCTAAATTCACGGGATTTGAAGTACAACAGTATGCGAACATCAAGTATCAAATACTCAAACACTATTTAGGAAAAAAATGAGAATATATTATGATGGTGGGGCCATCTTGTTTTTATATAAACGATATCAAAAGGTAAATCATTTCGCGCATTTTATCTACTGTATGCTGAACAAAACGGATTCTGTATAATTTTATTATTATTATTATCATATTTGCCCTGTCTTTTCTGTAACTTCATAAACAATTCAATATCGAAAAAATTTCATCCTATCACATCTAAAATTCTAAATACACAAAATACAGTACACGGAAATGTTCAAACCGCTACAGGCGATTTCAAATTTTTTGAAATTCTATTACAAATTTTCGAATAGAAACCTGCCAACACAGTCAGAAAATTTTCCAACTAGATTGTTCATAAAAAAAAATAGGTTTCTTTTTTCCAGCATTTTGGAGCCTTCAGAAATTCTATTTCCCGAGAATTCAAGAAATCACTTATTTACAGTGGAACCCCGTTTATACGATTCTAGTTTATAGCACTTTCTCATTTATACGACGTTTAGGTTTGGCTTCAATTATGGTATAGAGCAGAGTTCCCCAAACTTTTTGCTCCATCGCCCCCTTCTTCCGAAATTTCTTTTCTCTCATCGCCCCCGCCTCATGCCATCCCATAGGATCCTATGTTACACTCGTAGCTTCTATCGCCCCTCAGGACCATTCCATCGCCCACCGGGGGCATATTGCCCACTTTGGGAAACACTGGTATAGAGCATATTCCTCTGCGGAACCTCTAACGAATTGGAACATGTTAGAATGTGCGTGTACGTGTAGTGAAACCTGACGTGAAGTTTTGTTTCTGTGTCATGTTTTTTCAAAAGTAAATTTCGACATTTTCCAAGTAAAATGTCAGAAATAACATTGTTTATAAAATGCCTTTAAAACTTTCATTCACAGATTACTTGATGTAAAAACGCAACTCTAAAGTACACGTAAGTTCGGTTCTAAGTGTCATAAGCAAAACAAGGCCTGGTTTAGAATCACAAAAAATTGGACTTCCATAAAAAACTCGAATTTTCTTCCTTTTGGAAGAATATAAAGATAACAGAAACGGTGACGTGACCGCAGAAAAAATTGCTACCGCAGGGATTTCCCCCCATCGAGGGGTTATAGCGCACCAACCCCTCGACGAGTATATAAAACAAGCTTTCCGTTCGGAATCGGCAATTGTAGGGACCGGTCTAATTAGCCCTCGTGTGCAGAAAATGACCGTGGTGTGGCAAAAATGATCACAAATGATTTAACTGGTTAACCAGTTAAAAAATTGTGACCATATATTGTTAATGGATGCTATAAAAATTTATTTTTTCATTTCACTCACCTATTCGGTAGATGTAAACAAATATAGGAATAGGTTAAGAAATTAAGGCTGCCCACTTCAAGCAATTTAATATGCTGGACATACTTTTTGTGTGTGTGCAAAAACCTGTAATTTCTTCACTTGGATCTTGTCGTTTTTTAAAAGAAATCGGTTATTTTTGGTAATTATTCACTAATTTCAAAACTAATTTCGATTATACTGTTGCTTGCTTGTCTCCTCCCGAATGGTACTTGTGAGGAGATGAGCTAATGCTTCCAAGAATACGGAAAATGTACTGTTCATAGTGGAAACAATAAATTTTGATTTTGTCTTCTAAAATTCCCATCAAACTCAATTTCATAACTGCCAAGTCTCCCGGACTCTCCCATAAAATTCTTATATCTCCCGAATTTCAACCGTGATTGTAAAAAGTCCCTACTTTTGGAGGGAAAAATATTCCTAAGGAATTTACCCGGAAAAAAGACCGTTGCTTTTTTTTATGCCCCAAATTATAACACAAACGTAATGTAAATTGTCGCCATTTTCTTCAAATCAAAAAATATTTCATTTTCGGGGGGGAGGGGATGGACAAAATTCGCCAAAGATGCCATGGCAAATGCCACACTACTGAGACATCCACTTCCTGGAGCTAAATTAAGTGTTTGGGTAGATGCTTCAGATGTCGCAGTGGGTGGTGCTCTCATGCAATTAGCCGACAAATGGGAACCCATCGCATTTTTCTCTATGAAATTGTCCAAAAGTCAAAACAAATGGTCCGCATACGACCGAGAACTGTTTGCAATTTATTCATCTATAAAAAAATTCAAGCACATGCTCGAAGGCAGGGAGTTCATTATCTACACAGATCAGAGGCCCCTAATTTATGCCTTCAAGCAGAATCCAAACAAATGTTCGCCGCGACAGCTTCGTCATTTGGACTTGATATCCCAGTATTCAACCGATATCCGTCACGTCCAAGGCTCTCAAAATTATGTCGCAGATGCACTGTCAAGAATCGAAATCGACGCAATAACTGGTTCTAAGGACATTAATTTCAAAGAATTTCAATCAAGCGACCCGGAACTGAAAGAAATTTTGAAGGGTAACAACACATCTCTACAGCTGGAACTGAAGCCATGTCATCTAACAGATGGTGAATTATGGTGTGACATTTCAACTGGTTCATCCAGACCTTTCGTTCCAGACTCGTATCGAAAGCTGATTTTTGACCACCTTCACAATCTATCGCATCCCGGAATCGCTGTAACAAAAAACCTCATTTGCTCACGATATGTGTGGCCAAACATGAACAAAAACATCACAGCTTGGGTACGCTGTTGCCAATCATGCCAGCGATCGAAAATCCAGAGGCACACAAAAGCACCTCTGAGCACCTTCGCACTTCCCGACGTTCGTTTTTCACATGTGCACATTGACATTATAGGCCCTTATCCACCATCAAACGGGAACATCTACTGTCTTACCATGATAGACAGATTTACAAGATGGCCGAAGTAACCATGTGCAAAGCATTCTTTGATTCATGTATCAGTCGTTTTGGTTGTCCCTCAACAGTGACCACAGATCGTGGAACTCAATTTGAATCTCATCTCTTCCAGCAGCTCGCAGCACTACTAGGAACAGATCGCATACGAACCACTGCATATCATCCAATTGCCAATGGTGTGGTCGAGCGATTTCATCACACCCTAAAAAGTGCCATCATTGCTCACGACAATACCAAATGGTCAGAATCGCTTCCGATAGTCCTCCTGGGTCTACGATCCGCTTTCAAGGAGGATCTTCAAGCTACCTGTGCCGAACTGGTGTATGGAACCACTATTAGATTGCCATCTGACCTACTTTCAGATGAGGTGTCCAAATCTACACCAGACGCTACCTATGCATCAATGCTGTCTTCGCTCATGAGGAGTTTATCACCCATTTCTCCATCTCATAAGAATACTTTCAAGATTTATGTTCATCCTTCCTTAAAATCTTTTTTCTCATGTGTTCTTACGCGTAGACAAAGTTCGACCTGCATTAAGCGCACCCTACACTGGACCATATCCTGTAGTGCAAAGGACCGACAAAGTTTTTGTAATCAAAGTAAATGGTAAATCTATCTCAGTGTCTATTGACAGAGTCAAACCTGCATTCGCCATGGATGACAGAGAACCACCTGCAGTCACCGAACTACCAAAGGAGATCAGTTCTAAACAAGACTCCAAAAGTCCGGTGTCAACGACAGAAAAAACAGTAACAACTCATTATGGACGAGGAGTCCATTTTCCAGAACGATTTGTTTCGTATTTTTGATTGCATATGTTTTTACACCCATTTATATTCTTGTGTTATGCCTTTACATTTTCGCATATGTGTATATATTATTTTGGCATTTCTCGCATAAGTGTTAATTTACATTATTTTTTTTTCAAATCATTGCAAATATGTTAACATCGTATACATTCGTATTTTTCATTCGTCTTTGCAAAATATTGAATTCTCAGCTGTCGCAAATATTTATACACACATGCACATTGCTTATTATTTGTTATAATTTTGTATCATCAATATGTGAATGTCAATATTGTATTTCTTACATTAGCGTTCGCTCGCTCACTGGGGGGATAGTCTGTGGCGTCGCCGCCGACACGTGTGGGAAAAGAAAGCCACTTCCTCAGAGCGAGGATTGATGTACGCGCTCAAAGCGCCATCAGGTGATTATTCTAGTTATTGCGCAGTTCGTTTCTCGTCCTGTATATAGTATGTCGTGTAAAATAAAGTCCGTCCCTTGTGTAAGATATAAATGCATGTCTCTGTCTTGTAACTACACGCAACCGATGCCTCTCATAATTCCCGATATGTTCTATGCATGTGTGGGTATTTCCTACGTATATGAGTAACTTACCCCGGCCAGGGAGTTACGCATATTATATGGATTAACTGTCTGGGGAGGAACATACAGAAATTCTATTCTATCTATGAATCATTTATATGATTTTTTCGATGAGATCTTCTTCGCGTTAACAATATTTTCTCGCAAAAAGGCAATGTATCACTTATTCATTTTAACGTACGTCAACTTTATTTATACAAAGGATTGCTGTTCATGTATAAAAATCCTTAGCGGTATCCCAGCAGAACAATTACACAAAGAAGTACTATATGAACAGAGAATCTACATCATATACTATTACCAAGAAAAAAAATTACAAAAAATCTTAATGCTTTCTGCTCTAAGTTTAATGGCATTAATAGACAACAAGTTTCACTTAATATGTTAAAAAACTATAATAAATTGTGTATTTGAAATAACGGATACTGAACAGTTCATTTTATTTGATAATTGACTAATCACTGTAATTTGAGAGAGTCGGGTAACATTAAAACACTTGAAACTTCAAAAAAAAAAGTTAATTTGGGTATTGAATATTATTATTTTTGTACACTTTAGAGGTTCCAAGAAAATTGTCCCATTTTTGCTACTGCTTATGACCCATGGAAGGATTATATATATATCCCTTTGGGTAAAATAGTGTTTGTTTTGGGGTTTTCTTTTTGTCTTTCTGTCTTGTATGTTTCTGTCTAATGAATAAAAAAAATGAAATATCGTGTAAAGATTTTGGTTCGTTTTAGTTCTAATTAAGGTCTAAAAACAAAGAAATTTTTTTTTTCAAAAAAACTATATAGTACACATAACGATTTAATTAACCTGTTACTTGAAAATTTAGTCAGCATTATACTTTTACAATAAAAATAAAAAATACCAATTCAAAAATGTTAAATAATAATACTAATAAGTCTCTTTATTTATTCTACCATAAAGAAAGCCATAATTTTTTATACATTTATTTGGCCGGGATTACACTATAAAATTTTTAAAAGTTCTTTTATAAAACTTGAAAAATGCAACCAATAAGAAGATTGGTTACATTTGAGCGAATGTAACCAATAAACTTACTGTATGGTTATTTTTCGAGTTTTGTAAAAAATCTTTTATTGGATTTTTTTAATGTAATCCCGGCCTTACAGAATATTTTGTTGAAGCAGTGTTTTACTGCTCGAAACATCTAAATGAATTTTATTAATTAGCATGTTTTGAAAACTAGTTGTTCCACACTTGTAGTGTCATCTGAAAAATCGTAAAGTAGTTTTTGCCTTTATACTTCAAAATGCCAACACCCAATAACGTATGCAAGGGATGTTACAGGAGTTAAAAAAATTGGTGGTGCTTTGAAGTACCGCCGGCAGTGAAAGGGTTAAATTGCACCAAGCAAGAAACCTTAATTGTTTAATCTATTCCTATATAGCCTGACAAAAAAAGTGCGTGAAATGAATGAAATTTATTTTTATAGTATCAATTAATATTGCAGTCGAACTCCGATTTAACGAATCCGAAAAAACCAACAGCTTTATTCATTAAATCATGGTCAAAAAATTTATCAGAAGCATAAACACACTCGAAACGCAAAATTTTAAAAGCTGCTTGCTTTGGGCTTGCTGTCACATACTCATTTTCTGACACCAATTGGAAAAAAAAGAATATATATATATATATAAACTTAAGAATATATATATGTATATAGAGTCGGGATGCATGAAAAAATTGCTTGATAAATGTTTGTTTAACTAGTCTCCATTTTTATCAAATTCTGTTGAATTTTTTGTTTTTTCCGTCTTTGAAGAAGAGCTGAGGGTCAAATCCTTGAAGTCAAATCTTGGGATTTAGTTTTTGGTCATTTGATCATTTTCGTCGCATCATGGTCATTTTCTGCACACGAGGGCTAATTAGGCCAAGACCTACAATTTATTGCCGATTCCGTACGGCAGCCTTTTTTTATACTCACCGAGAGGTTGATGCGCTAACCCCTCGGCGTGGGACTCTCTGCAGTAGCAATCATTTGTTGTACCCCTGTGTCAGGAAAGTTTCTTACAAGGATGAACCGGGTATCGAACTCACGACCTTTGGTACACGAACGAAACATCCTTTGGTACTTTTGAGGGTTTTGGGTGACGAGAAATGAGAAAAAAAATTGGATAGTTCGAAAAAAATTCGCTATATGGGTTTTTGGGTACAGGGTTATTATTCTTTAAATTTGATTTAATCTTCGTTTTCGCCAGAATTTCGTATAAAATTCGATAAATCAAAGAATTCGTTGAATAGAAGTTCGTTATATCGGGTCCGACTGTATGTTGTTGGGAAAACATTCGATTAAAATTCAATTAGTCAGATTAATTAATTAATTAATTAATTAATTTGTGCCCTGAAAAATACCCATTCTCTATACTTATGAGGCGCACTATATGTTGTCATGCTAAGAATAAGGACACGTAGCATTCAAATTATGCTACGTGTCCCTATTATGTGTATATACGTGTCAAAAAAGTAATTTTAATAGCGTGTTTACAATAGTTTCGGAATTTAAACACATCACAACGTTTTTACAGCATCTGTGGCAGACATTATGAACAGGGGAGGGGGGGAGGCAGAAAAGAAAAATTGGATATAGCTTTTGAATAAATACTTTTTATATGATAATACATCTTCCTTCGCTTTAGGAATGAGTCGGACCTATTCGTCTGACCAATCTGTTCAGTTTGCTTCACCTGTAGCATGGTGAGAGGTTTTGTTTAGCAAGGATCTAATTTTTTGTTACATTTATTGGCTCTTACAGTTTTAATGTTAAACTTTGACCTCAACTTTTTTTTTTTTTTTTGAACAATTTCTCATCCCATTTTGTTTCTTTCTGAACGGAACTATCCACCCCACCTTCCAGGCTTCCACCCTGCACAACATTAGTTGTTGCGTGGCGAACAATGGTTCTTTCAGTTGATCAGATTCATATGATTTACTCGGCCGAAAGACTTCAAGGGGTCTGTGGAACGCAATAAAATAACATAAAAGAAATTATCGTGTTTCGTAAAACCAGGACCGCAACTAAATGCTTGGTCAGCCAGGGAAAGAACGAATTTCGTCGCCCCTTGTAAAGTTAAAGAAGAGGTTAAAGAAGCTTCTTCTGGTCCAGCGTCTGAGACACCAGACCCACTTGCTCCGTGCTCCCCCTTAGTTGCAGCCATGGCCCCCCACAAGGATGGGGTTGACAGGGCTCCAGTCCGGGGGCCCGAGATTATCTTTTTTTTTTTGTTTTTTCATGAAATAAATTCAATATTTTCGGACCCGTGAAACATCTGTCGAGGGGGCCCGCCAAAGATCCCAGCCTTGGTGCACTGCTGTACGATGTGCGCGCCATGGTTGCGGCCCTACGTAAAACCAGAGCCGCAACTACATACTTTGTCAACTGGGGCAAGCAAGCATTTTGGTTCCCCTGTCTAATGTAACAAGAGCAGTTGAAGTGGGAATTTAGAGCCCGTTCTAGTCGAGCACCCAGGGCAACAGACCGCTGCTCCCCTCCCCAAGGCCGTCTCAAGCGCATCATAGGCCGGTAGGCCCCGGACCAATTGATTTTTCTGAGGCCCCACCTGGTAAATTACAGAAAAATTCAACTACTTATTTTTCTGAGGCCCTTGGGCCGTGCCTGGGTGAGCCCATGCGTTAAGACGGCACTGCCCCCCCCCCCAGTTGCAGTCCTGCGTAAAACACAATAGGTAGTTGCATTACAACTTCTCAATGAGAAGTTCTCATAATGGCTGAATAATAATAATAATAATAATGAACGCAAGATTTTAGCTTAAATAAGAAATACCGTTTTAGAATATCAAAAAAGAAAAAAACGGCACGATTTTTTTTTAACATTTTGTTACCAGTTGTGTGGAAAAGAAAAACTGTGAGTTACCCCGTTTTCATACGTCGGTTTGATCAAACTGGATGCATGGTCATCGTATTCGCTTGCGCATTTCTTCCAGATATAGTCATCAGAAACCCTGGAATGTGATCACATTAAGTAGGGTGCATTTTGTACTATGTTTTGCCCATTTCTCAATCAATCACAATCTTAACAGGGTTTTTGGACACAGCAAGTCTCTCCTGGCCACAGCACTCTCCCTAAGAAATGAATGTCCATTTCTAAATTGTTACTATCAGGAACAATTGGCTGGTTCAGTGGTTTCTCACAATTAGGGTTACCAATCGTCCTCCTTTTTGATGTCATTTCAAGCGTCCTCCTACGTTTCGGAAAATTTGCCCTTTTGACCTCCTTTTCGGATTTCAGGAATTATTTTTATTTTTTTCTGGGGAAATTTTTTTTCCCACATTGAAACAGATATTTCTTCATTGATATGAGTGTTTCTGTGGTTTTTCCCATACGCGTTCACCAATTGCCATTGGAATTCCCATAATTTTTTTTTGTTTCAGCTTTTTTTAGCAGTTCTGCTTTATTGTTGGGAAAAATCATTCTCGTGGCCGGTTTTATTTGTCAGAATAGTGGCGCCATCTATTGCTGAAAATTGGAATAAGCGACGCACCAAGGGTGCGCGTGCAGCCGTCCCACTTTCTCAGTTTTCGAAACTGGTAAAACACTACTCACAATTCTCGAGTCAGCAGCATGGAGCTTTTATTACTGGAAATATAAGTTCGTGTGCCAGGTCAACAGTCGTCCAGGAAGGTGGTATTAGGTGCTGCCATCTGTCTTTTGAAAAAAAACAACGTACTTCACAAAGATGACACTCACTGAAAAAAAAGTGTCCAATATTTTAATTTTGGAAGTCTGACAGCCGTATGTAGACTGTCCCAATATCATTCCAACGATCTAAATGCGATAACATTATGATATGTTACCAAACGCAAGAAAATAGCTTTTCAGTCAATTACATTGGATGAAAAGTGAAAAATCGAGATCTGAACAAAATATGGTCAGCCGCATTGACGTATCCTGGGGGGGGGGGTGCGGTTCAATCCTTTCGCCCTTAATTTTTTAGCCGAAATTTTAGTTTTTTTTTTGCAGTGAAAAAACTAATTTTTCCCAAAAAAACATCTAACCTCCCACTCTTTGGGAGAATCCTGCGTAAGTAGTCAGCGGCAAGAACTTGGTAAATGTGATCGATGAAACATATCGATATTTGCAAGTTCTTTAGTTTATTCGAATTCGAGAATTCCCGACGACGATTGTGCGAAGATATCTGCTCAAATACGTGTAAACAAACGTAACGCCGGTCGTGAATGTTTCATCGTATTTGGCTGCTACTTCTCAAAATTCAAATATGAACCTCGACTATTTATGCCATAAGAAACAAAGCGGCTTCTTGTTCTTGTTCAAAATGTACTTTTTCCATTCTAGTTTGTACCTGTCATCTTACTGTTGGACTGGGACCAACACAGAAGTTTTGCGGCCTCGTGGTGTTTCACTAACTGGTAAAGTTGATTCATACATTTCAAATAGATCACAGATGCGAGAATGTATCCTAGAAATAGTTGCCGTTACGTAGGCAATTTTCAATAATTATGCAACTAATTTTTTTTAAATTGTTTCCTCTAGCTCCTACAAGTTGTTTCTAAACTCATGGGACAAACTTTTAGAGGTGATATAGGACTCTTAAATAAGCATTTTTGGTCATAGAATGTGCGGTCAAATCGCAATAGCAAAGGCATGAGAAGAGATTTTAGAGATTGCACAACAGCACTTCACCAAAAACAAATATATATTTCTGACGGATTTGCTGCAAGTGCGATCAACCATTCGAGAGTGCAGGGCATTATGATGTGATAGGCCTTATCAAGGTTCAACCTGGGTAATGCAAATTCTACCACAAGTCATTGTGCCGCTTGATCATTGTTTAGCATGCATTACCTTGATGGTTCTTGCACCAATTAAAAACAAACTCTAATTAGAAAGTGCATATACACCCTCGAATGTTTGGTACTTCACATTGTAGCGAATTTGTTGGAAAAATATTTTTGTTTTGGAGGGAAGTGCTGTGTGTGTGTCTCCACTCTCTAAAAACACCCTCTACCACCTTTGTTACTACAATTCGACTGCACATTCTATGATCAAAAATGCTTGCTTAAGTGTCGTAAATCACCTTTTGTCCCATGAATTTAGAATCACCTTGTATGATGCCGAAAAAGTATATAAATGCCAAACATTCAAATTAGAAAAGGTTAAATTTAGGCATGTGAGTACATGCTTTGGATATAAAATTTCAAAAAGCAAAAGAAATTATTACCTAATCCAATAATTGATGCCTTTAATGTATATGACTATTGGCATGAAATGTTATGAAACAAAAACATAGACCTGTGCACATGTATCAAAGGCAACAATAATTCTTTGATAATGTTGGGATAACAGATTCTTTTGACATTATTTTTTGTATCTAAAGCAATGTAGTTAGCAATAATTTTTTGGAAGGGGAAAAAATCAAACTGGTAGTACAGTAAATTTAATCACAGTATACAAGGATATATCTCAGCTAACAAATTTCTTGGCTTAATGAATTTTTCTGCTGACAAAGGTTTTTTCACAATATTTCTACTTTGGCTAATGAATACAGATTCGGATAACTAACAATTTAGTTAACATTGCACACGTTCACATAATAAAGCAGTATTGTGAGTTAAATTTTTGCATAATGTACATAACAATTACTGTCTGTAAAGCTGATTAATTTATGTCCGCTTCAGAATCACTTTTTATGTATGTCTCAATTTCTCTTCCAGTAAGCTTTTGAACTATTTAGTGTAAAAAGAATGATTTAGCAAAAAATGCACTGGAAAAAATACTAGAATTGAACGATTTCATTGCTCATATTCTTCTGCTGCAAGACTTTTTGCCTCAAACTGAATGGTCTGGACATTCTATGAAATTATCTTCTTCCATCTGCATGTATGGGACATTGAAATGGGCTGAACACATTATATAAGAGGATACCTACAACCCAACTGGGTTATGTTCATAAGTTAAAAAAAGAAATATCTTCAGTTTCCCATTTTTCTGTAAATTTTCCTTCATCCAAATGTGATAGGCCTACTGTTCATTTCAGCCTTTGGTTAGTTTCCCTTTTTTTTAAAGTGTTTTTTATTTTGTTTTTGGTGTTTTAATCAGATGGCATATGATGTTGTGCCCATGCATAACAGTGATGCCTGCGACAGCACATGACGTTTCTCATGGATATGAGTGATATGACAGAATAATTCGTAACACAGCTACTGCCACCTGTTCAAGCATCCTTCTACTTTATCATCTCGCAACTAGATAGAGTTGAACATTACATTTCAAGGTCTGGGATTATTATTGCAATTATATTTGCCATGCTTTGAAAAACGCCTGCATACCCAAACATTTTTTTTTTTTAATTTTGGATTCGCCTCTGTTTTACTTATGCATATATCTTTTAGAAAAGGTTTAGCTGCTATGGATCCACATAAATCCATCAACAGCATTTCGTACAGTCACAGGACATATTATAAACCTAACCCCTTATCATATTACGTCTCAACGCATTCCTGATGTTTATATATTTTGCAAAGGATCCTCTCCTTAGCAGTGCATCACATGGGCTATTTGGTAATATCTACCATGTGAAAATATGTACTTTCCAGTTCAAGTTGTCCTCAGTTTGCTTTTGCACACCGCATTCATATTTTTTAAATATTAAAAAAAATATATTCTAATAGCTTCAATCTTCCAAACAAAGGGGAAAAAGTGTGCACATCTTCATAAAAAGAAGCATTGCAGGTAGCACGCCAGAGAAATTGACCAGATGACTGGTTGATAAAACTTATCTTTAAATTTTTGGCTATATCTTGAAGGAATTAAATGATTTTCCTCAGAAACCTATGAGAAATCGTGTTTCGCAGAACGGAGATTTCGGCTAACTAATGTGATTCCGGAATGAAATATGTTTGTTAGTGGAGGGGTCACTGCATATCTATAATTTTCTCATATTGTTGGGGGGAAACTCAGATTGTGTGGCACTTTATACAGCCTTGAATTAAAGTAGAGTGGCAAATCAAACTTTTCCTTGCCAGTGCCAATTTCATGACCAGAAATTTTATACTCTAGTCACTGAATTTTTAGCATTGGTGTGATTAAAGGGATATAGTCATGTGTGTGAACATGGGACTGTATCATATTTTGAAATCTGTGTCCCAAAAAATCTGCCTAATCTCTTGAATTTTTCAGGAGGCTCCCAAATTTCTATACTATTTCCTGGACTTTCAAAAATTTCTTCTCTTGAATTTTGACCATGATTGTAAAAGTCCTTACTTTTAGGAAAAAAATTATTCCCAGAGAATTTACGTAGAAAAAAGACTGTTGCTTTCATTTTAAATCCCCAAAATGACTTCAGAAGCATAATGTAAATTGTTGCCATTGGGTCAAATAAAAAAGTATTTAAATTTCATTGAGAAAGAGACAAAATTTGCCAAACATCAATTCGGCCTTTCCACATTTGAAATTGGCGAATCTTGTATCTGTGGTGACCATGTGCTTGTTAAGTCTGCTTGTCCCGTTTCAAACCTGGTGGTGATTTTGTTAGCATGATTTTTGATTTGAGAGTAGTAATGACAGGTAATTTAACCTACTGGTTAGCAACAATGATTGGTGATGGCCTACATGATGTCACATTTTTGCAAATGGGAAAAATTCCTATATTTTTAAAAAAATCAATTTTTTTAATGGAATTCGATCTGCATGAAATCTTCCACTTTCTAATTCTCCAAAGTTTGCAGCTATATGCAAAACAATAAATGAATTAGAAATTTGATGTTTCCTTTTGAAAATGTTTTGTGGCAAACCTTTGCATGTCACTTTTAATACCATGGCATGCCACTATTTGGCTGTTCCAGATCTAAAGCTTGCATTTGCTTGAGTGGATGTGTTAATTAGAATGTTTGACAGTTCTATATTTTCTTACCTTAAAAATTAGAGAAAAAAGTATTTTTGCATACGTCAGTTCTTGAAAAATCCTAGGTGATTGGGACAGGTGATCATGGCGACTATAAATTTAGTATTAGTGCCTAAAATTTTCCCATATGTGATGTTGAATTAGGTCTTCAACCTTTTTCTAGTCACGAGCACTGCCTGTACTCATCAAAAGAAGTACACCCTTACAGCAAGTTTGACATACGAATGCATGAAATTAGGATGATTTCAATCCTTGAATGCAATGTGTACAAGTTGTTTAATTGGAATTGTTGATCAAGTGCTCGCAAGCACAAAATAGGATGCGAGCATCGAGCACTCTGGGTGGTTCAGGGAGTACCTAGTGCTTGTGAGCAACGGGTTGAAGATGCCTGAATTAGTGATGACACAAAATTTTCTGATTTTGTAATGTGTTGTCTAACATAGGAAAGGGTCATTAAGTCCCGGAAAAGTTAAAGAAAGCATTGTTTAAAATTTTTTTCCTTGAGGAGAAAACCGTGCTAGGCTTGTAAGAAATTTGGCTGGTACCAATTTTTTGTAATTTGTCAAGCCCTTGCATACGTAATCTTTAATGCAAGATTCAGCAACTAATATTTTTTACTTTTTCTCGAGCATCTTTGATGCCAAAAAAATGTAAGAATGCCAAAAATTCAAAATTGCCCAAAATGTAACACCTTTATGCAGAGTTTATTTTCATTTAATAGGGTGCTTACCAACATGGAAAAGTCAGGAAATGAAAATAAGGTCACAGAAGGTACAAAATGAAAAAGAAAGTCGCATATTCCAGAATGTGGTTTTACCATTAACCCCTACAAATCAGACAAATTTTGTAAGTGATTATCTCTGGTTTTAGTCAGTGAAATTCAGATAGGACAATTTTTTAATTTTTTTTTTTCTGAAAGAGTTGGGAGGAGAGGGTTACAAAAATTAATTTGTATTTTCAGGGCCATAGTATGCTCTCTCTGGGTCCCGGGACAGACTTTTCTTTGGGGCCCTTCGTGAAAGGGTGATTATTATGCAAAACAAATTCAAACTTTTGTAGGAACTCATTCAGCCCAGGGACGGTGCCCCAGTTGCCCCAGCCTAGTTACTGACCTGTGCATTTTATTAAAATTAAAGTTTATCTATTCAGATGGTTGAGGTAAGAATCAAATAATTACATAGGTTAGATAGGCTACCTGATAAATTATTTTGCTAACACAGTAGAACCTAGATTATCCGGTCTAATGGTGGGGAAGGTAAACAGGGATAAACTGCCTGGAGTAAAAAGATTTATTTATTCAATATTGCTTTTCCAAGGCCTATACAAGAGGATGCAGTGGTTAAGTATAACAAAAATGACGATTGATGTTACTGGAAAATTTGGAAATAAGTACAATCTACAATATTTGGTGTTTGGTTGTTCCACTCAATAATAGTTCTTGGGAAGAAACTAAATTTATGGCAATCTGAAGAAGCAACGATGGGCTGTAGTTTTTGGGAATGGTTGAGTTTAACAGAGAAATATGAGGGTTTAATTATAATGTTGAAAGTGTCAATATTAAAAAACCCATGGAGGATTTTAAAAAGAAAAGTTTAACAACAGAGAAGTCTAAGAGAGGAAAGCGGTTAGATATTGAGTTGGCACTTGAGCTCCGAAATGAAAACAGATGAAGACCAACAGTTAAAACTGAAGCGAATGGACTTATTTTAGATAGATTCTAATTTGTCTATGTTGGTCTAACAATTTAAAATAAAATTTAAAAAAATAAGTATTTATGTATTTTTACCTGTTTTTGAAATGACTATCCACTGTATACGAGTCATTCCCAAAAAAAGTGTGCAAACCATTTCTGCAAGACTATATAATTTTTTTTACAAAATTTTAGAGCCCTCTGGTAGTAATTTTAATTTTTCACTAGTTCTTCATTTAATTGTCATGGCATTTCTTAATTTGCTTCAGATAGTAGAAAAAACTGTTAGAGACTTGGTGCAAATCTGGAATTTTTTTCAAAAAACTTGGAACCATTTTACATATATGTCATAGATGAATAAAAATGACAAAATTTCAAAATTTTGTCATTTTTATTCATTTTTTATGGAAAAGTTTTTTTTTGTTTGTGTCCCAAAAATTTTCCCATTTTAAAATGCCCACTCTGTTATGGTCATTTGGGAAATATATTTTTATACCAGATTAAACCTGATTGAACTTTTGAGCTCATTGAAAGTATTACTTTTAATGCTTGATCAACAATTTTGGTTTTGACTTTTGCAAAATGACTTAATATTCATGTTATGTCTTTAGTACCATATTTTTCTCTGTCCCACGCTGTTACTTCATTATCATAATTTTTTTTTCATCTATATCAGCATCAAGTGATAGTACATGGAGATATGCTTCAAAATATAATAAAAGTTTTCATCAATAATTTAAATTTATAATGAAAAAATAATTTAAGCTAATTTGTCCACTCTGTTACATCTTCCAAAAACTCAAGCAACAGAATGGAAACTATGATTTAGTAGTTTTCTTAGTTAAGAGGTTTGAAGTTTTAAGTAAAATTTAATAAGTTATCTATTCAATTTAAACCCTTTACCACATTCTCCATCATGTTATTTTTTCAGTTAAATGTAAAGTGGATAGACGAGAATAATGTATTGTCGGATAATCAGCATGGGTTCAGGAAGGGGAAGTCATGTGTAACTAACCTCCTTTGCTTCTATGATCATGTGACTAAAGCTTTGGGTAAGAGCAAAAATGTAGATGATGTTTACCTTGATTTCCAGAAGGCATTCGATCTGGTCCAACATGGTAAACTCTTGAAGTGTTTACACAAGATTGGAATTGGGGGCAACTTGCTGAATTGGATAGAATCATGGTTAAGAGATAGGTCGCAACGAGTTATGGTGAACGAGGAATTCTCTGGTTGGACAGACGTCACAAGTGGAGTTCCTCAAGGAAGTGTCCTTGGCCCCATTCTTTTTTCACTTTTTATCGATAAACTCGATCAGGGTATCGATGGGATTACTAGCAAATTTGCAGATGATGTGAAGTTAATGGGGGTAATCGGGAATCAAAGCGATAGGGAGTTGCTCCAGACCAGACTAAACAGAATTGCAGCATGGGCAAATGAATGGAGCATGACGTTTAGCGTTGATAAGTGCATGGTCGCTCATTTTGGTTCGAACAACCCACGGTTTTCTTACGAGTTGAATGGTGTCACTATCCCGGATGCAACTAGGGTCACCGATTTGGGAATTCTTATTGACGAGCGGCTTAGGTTTTCTGAACATTGTTCAGCAGTGGTCAAAAAAGCGAATAGAATGCTTGGTCTCATTTTCAAAAAAATCTCTTCGCGTTCTCCTAAAGTCATTTGTTTTTTCGAGGCTTAGTTCGTTCTGGACTGGAGTATGCTGTAAGGTTTTGGAGACCATACCTACAGAGGGACATAGACTTGGTTGAAGGGGTGCAAAGAAGAGCTACGTGTGTCCTTATTGCCACACAGGGCTTGAGTTATGAAGAGAGACTTCATTTTTTGAATATGTTCACATTGGATGAACGCAGGTGTCGAGAAGATATGATCGAAGTGTTCAAAATTTTCAATGGGATGGATAGGATGGACCATGAACTTTTAGTACACCACCAATCGACTGCTTTTACAAGGGGACACCAGTATCGATTGGTGAGGGACAATGCAAGGTTATGGTGTCGCAGGGAATTTTTCTCTAATAGGGTTGTTAATAAATGGAATAGCTTACCCCCGGAGGTAGTAAATTGTAACACAATTGACACATTCAAAAAGAAATACGATAAACATGTTGGGGTAAATCGAGAAGCTATCCATACTTAGAATCAGACAACCATAAGTATTCTTTATGGGCATTGTATAATATTTTGTCATGTGTATATATTTGTTTATAATTTTTGTTAATTGCATTTTTAATTGGGTTGCTGTACCAGGTGTACAAGTATGAAATGCGGATTTTTTTACAAAAAAACACATTAAATTCGGAAGAATGATAAAAAGTGCTTTATTCAAAGTATGCTCTATTGCTTGTTATACATTTCCCCCATCTTTCCTGAAATTTGTGAATACCACAGCAGTAAAAATCTTCCCTTTTTGCTACGAACCATTCATCAAGCTATTTTTTCACATCTTCGTACGAACCAAAGCGTTGCTCAGAAAGTGTGTGACCCATCAATGCAAACAAGTGGTAATCTGAAGGAGCCGAGTCTGGTGATTAAGCCGCATAGGGTAGAACTTTCAGCTGAATGCTTCCAACGTGCCGCAAACCGCTTTTGCTGTATGTGATGGAGCATTGCACATTGAACATTGTCAAGGAGCATTTCACATTGTCATAAGGCATTGCGATTGGAAACAGCTTGTTGACTAACGCCAAATTGCTCTGCGATTTGTTTTTGTGTCTGTGTAGTATCATCTTCGTCCAACAATGCTTCCAATTCCACATCTTTTTTTTTTGGCGGTTTTCCATGTTCCTTGTCTGCAACATCGAAGTCGCTACTTTTGAAAAACCGAAACCATCATTCACACGTATCTTGCGATGGAGCATGTTCACCATAAGCTTCTCGAAGTAATCGGTATGATTCAGCAGCAGTTTTCTTCAAATGAAAACAAAAAAATTAATGATGTCCGCGAATGCTCTTTGTTCAGTATAACTTTCGACATATTGAACACAACAATGCAACATTATGCACACACTTTTCCAATTTATCACTCGTGCGCATATGACACGTGTTGATGACACAACAAAATGGTGCAATGTCAAATCTTTATAGCACAAACTGCATTGGTGCATCTGTTTTCTGAAATCCGCATTTCATACTTGTACACCTGGTATTTTTGAAATATATGACATCCATATTTTTATGGGCATCTTTTTCTCAGCCACCTTGTTGGGCATTTTGTCTGTTGTGGCGTTGTATTTGTATTTATGTGTCATAAGGTGCATTTTAGTATGAGTAAAGGTGATTGTTTGACAATACATTCCGCATTTTATGGAACAGAACCATTATTTTTCCTATATTATTTGTGTTTCCAGGCTCTAGCCCCCCCCCCTCCCCAGTCCACCATGGATCACTAATGTGAGTGGCATAAACACGAGATTTATACCATCAAATTACTATTCAATTTTGACAAATTTTGAAGTTAAAGAAAGCCATCCTGATATAATATGCAGCTGAGCAAGTCCAGTGTCCACAAAATTTTAAAAGTTTTACTAGACCAAAATTCAAACTACGAGGGAAGGGGGGGAACGTGTTTTTAAATTTCCTCATGGAGTGGATGTTTTTCAAAGGTTATAGAGGAGTCTCTGGGTCACCTATCACATTTCAGGGGTCTGTCCAGACTTTTTTGTAGGGTCCTGTTTTTGTGAAAATTGTCATTAATTGCGGAAATAAGTTATTTTATGGGAAGCAAAATAATCTGGTTAATCTATCACAAAATAAATTAAATGTCAAATTTATATGGTTTCATTTATTTATATTCAGATCTGGAATTTTGTGAAAGGTCCAGAAAATGGGCCCAAATTTTCGTTGGGCAGACCCCTGCATTTTGTATACAATTTTTGAGAAAATAAAAGTGTAATTGCATAGTCTAGGCCTATTTAGAATATTTGAGATATCTTTCTCTCAGTCTGTTCACTCTGTTACAATGGTGTCCACTCTGTTACGGGCATGGCCCCCACACGGGTAAGGCTGACAGGGCCCAGGACAATTCTTAACCTTTTTATGCTATAAATTAATTATAGAAGGGCCCATGAAAAGTCTGACTGAGGGGCCCGCAAAAGATCCCAGCCTTGGGCCCTTGCACCTGAGTGGAATGGTGATAAGATGCTCATCTACCACCGTGAAGGTTTCTGTCACGGTCCCGGGTTTGAACCCGAGGGAGGATATAAATATTTTCCCTAACAAACTTGGTGACCAGCAATAGACAGTGCCTTCATTTCCAACCCATCTTATCAATGGGGCAGTAAATTGCAATGGTGAAGTAGCCTGAGGGCCCTGCTGCAGGATGTAGGGGACCATGGTTACAGGAAGCATTTTCGCAGTTCACAGACAAATTTTAAGAACACTTCAAACTAAGATGATAAATTATAAATTACCAACCCATTGTCTGTCAGAAATAGTTTTGATTTTGAGTAGCTAAATATATGTAAGAAATAAACTTTTCTATGTACTATTTCAAAAAAAAATAATGAAAAACCATCAAAACGACAAATTAAAAAAATTTTTTTACTGTTTATGTGTAACAAATAAGCTGATTTCATTATTTTAAGAGAGGAAAAGAGCAGAAAAAATAATTTTTTTATAGCGATATTTGTTTTGCGTGGATAAAATCCATGACTTTGTCATAAAACCCAAAATATAAAATATTATTACAAAATAAAAATGAAAAATATTTATGAAATATTAAACTTCAAGTCATTGTCTATAATTTGAAATCAATTTCATTTTGAAAATTTGATTTTAAATTTTTCATTTAAAAAATATGGAATGTACCCTTTTTTTTGGGCCGCCCATATATTCATATTATCTGTGTGAAAAAATCTAATAAATTACACTTATCGAAAGATAGTCGCACTACTAATATACTGGGTTTCATTAATGACAGAAATACAGTAGAACTTTGATTATATCTGGGCTAATGTTAGGGAAGGTGATCATGGATAACAAACCGAAAAACATGGTTACCCTTTCCCTGTCAGCCATTCTGCACAGTTATAAAATGTATTACAAGAATGACACAAACAAGAAATCCAAGGTCCACCCGATGAGCCATGCAGTTTATGTATTTATCGGTTTATAGACTGAGAATTTAATTTTTTTTATAAGTATTAAATGTTTACATTAAGTTGATATGAAATGAAAATTCCAATTGAACACTTTGTAACGTATAAAGCTACTAGCAGTACAACAAAACTGACTTGTACTTTATTCATGTAGCTAAACCTTTTTATGAACCGTCCAAAGATTTTAGCTGTCTAGATGGTTCTGGAAGATTTCCGTTTTATTTTGTCAATGATGATTATTGTGATTGTGCTGATGGATCTGATGAACCAGGTAATATATTTTTTGTTAAGAAACTACTTTTAATTAGAAAAAGTATATAAATAATCTGCCCATTTTAGATATTTCATTTATTTCCACTAGGGACCACATATGTACCAAAATATTAACTCTAAGAATATTTTATATTTTGTGTGCTACTCAAATTATCACACCACATATTTCAATATTTCTTTCATACAGGAACTGCTGCATGTCCCAATGGTAGATTTCACTGCTCAAACTTGGGCTACATTTCCAAAGAAATTCCATCATCAAGAGTAAATGACAAAATATGTGGTAATATATTTTTATTAAATGAAATCATGCACTATAAAATTAATGAAGTGAACATATATTGTATACCCATGCTGAGTTGGCCTCTTTAGTGCTGTTTTGGCAGGTTTTTTCCCCCTTGTTTGTTTGTTAACGATTGTTTGATCATTGTCAAATGATGATGGGAGCCCATGCCATCATTATGCATAATAAGTGGAGATAGACTTGAAATGCTGGGGATATAGGAACGATGTCAATTCACATATATATATCTAGCCTATATATATATGTACACATACATTAGATCAGTCTCTCATTGATGCTGGGCGGGGGACATTGCCACCATGCTCCCTGCCCCTGTATCTCTGCCCATAAGCATAATCAAAATTAAATTCTCTTATACCAGTTCTATATTCTTTCTCGGTTGCTGTGATTCAGTTTCTGATATGTAAAACCAGCTAGAACTATAGGAAGCCACAGTGCTCAGGGCAAACTTTAGGGAAAAATGTGATCTTTAATTTAATGGTAGATCTTTTCAAATCTACAATGGGATCTTTTCAAATTAGATGCCTCTTTCTTATACCTCCTTTCTGGCACGAATTCAGAGGGTGAGGGGTTGCGACCATTCTCTCTTAAGAGCAGAATAATATAGGAAAAAATTGGACTGCTCTGTAAAATATAGGGTGATTCAAAAAAACCTGCACAACAAATTGCCATTCCAAACACATCGCCTTACATCTGAGGCCTGTGTGCTGATTTTAAACTACTCTCCCCCTCAACCCATCTTTCTCTGATTTTCAGCTACTAGTTTTCAAAGGTGCCCGAACATGGGGCCTCAGGATATTTCATCATCAACAGCCATTTTCAATCCACTGCTGGATGAAGGTCTTCTCTAAATTTTTACGTTTTGCTTTGCCTGATTTTTAGCCATCCAATTGACTCCAGCCACTTTTCTGATCTTGTCAATCCATCTTGCGTGGAGACACCTTCTTGGACGTTTAACACCAAACAGAGGTACCAATCTAGAATACTTGTAGTCCATCTGTTGTCCCGTCTTCTTGCAATATGTCCAGCCCATTTCCATTTTAGACATTTAATTCTTTCCATGATATCATATACCTTTGTTTGGTTCCTTATCCAAGTGATTCGTTTTGTCTCTTGTGATGCCTAGCATACAATCTTTCCATGCTCCTTTGTATCATCCTGTATCCATGTTTCAGCTCCATAAGTCAGTGCTGGTAGCACACACTGGTTATACACTTTTCTTTTCAGGCATAATGGCATGTGGCTCTTCAGAATTAGTTTTTGCCAAAAGTGTTCCATCCAATCCTAATCCTTCTGTTTATTTCATTAATGATTCCGTTGTCCATGGTAATTTCTTGTCCCAGGTATACATAGCTTTCTACTTCTATCTCTGTGTTGTTGAGCAAGATTGTCCTCTTCAACGCAAAGGGGTTGAACATAACTTTAGTTTTTTGCAGATTCATTTTCAAGCCCACCTGAATACTTGCCTTCGCCAATTCTTGTATCATTTCCTCTAGTTCCTCTGGATTACTGCTGATAACAATGTCGTCTGCAAAACTCAAATGGTTGAGAAATTCTCCATTTATTTTAATTCCTTTTTTATCCCAGTCCAGTTTTCTGAATACTTCTAAAATAGCAGGAAAGAGTTTTGGTGAGATAGTATCGCCCTGTCAGACTCCTTTTCCGAGTTTAATCTTTGCTTTTCCTTTATCCAAACGAATCTCTGCAGTTGCTTTTTCATATATTTTCTTGATATTGATGTAAGTCTTCTCTACCCCAATTACATCTAGAGGTTTAACAACAGCAGATGTGAAGACAGTCAAACGCTTTCTCAAAATCATTGAAGGCCTGCAATGGTAATTCATATTACTTGTGTCTCTCTATGAGTTCCGTAATTGTTTGGATGTGATCCATTGTACCGAATCCCTTTCGAAATCCTGCTTGTTCTTTTGGTTGAGCTTTATCCAATTTGGATTCAAGCCTATATGTCAGCACTTTAATGAAGATTTTATAAATTACCGATAAGAGACTGATTCGTCGATAATTCTTGATATCCTCTTTTTCACCCTTTTTGTAAAGAACCATCATTGTGTTGTTCCAATCTTCAGACACATCCGATTTTCTGAGGAAAATTTCTGAACAAAGCAGCTAGCATACTGGCAAATTCTTCTCTTGCTTCTTTAATAATGTCTATTGAACTTACTTGTATTGGATTAAAATTGCTATATTTTCATGAAGTAAGCCCAGATCCATACAACAGCATCATAGGTCCCCTCCCCCGGGTAAATTACATTTTTCTCAGCCCCCCCCCCCCTACCTAGTTTGCATACTTACTCTCTCCAAAATTTTAACCAGATCAAATTGTTATGAAGCCTTCCCGGCACTAAAGGTCCCTGAGGCATAGCATAACAAGCTTCAGACAAAAATTTATAATTCTTCTTTATTGTACTTGTACAAATTCAACTCCATTTTCTTTTCCTGCTCCCTTTCCTCTATTCTGATCCTGTTCTTTATGTTTGTATAGTGTATTATCAAATTCCTCAACAATACTAATAATTTCACTTCCATCTTGTGATGGTTCCATCCTTTTTCGTGCAAAAATTTCCTTTCTCCCAACACAGTTTTCGTTTTGCAGATTTTAAGCTCCTATTATCTTCCAGTGCTTTCTTTACAATATCACAATTAAACTTACTGACATCTTCTGTAATCCGCTTTCACACTGTCTTAGAAAGTTCTGCATATTCCACTTTTGATTTAGGGTCATTCTTAATCTGAAATTCTCTCTGGTCTCATCAATTTCTTTGTTTCCTCTGTTATTTTCTTCACTGGTTTGATTTCTTTTTCTCCAGCGACTTCTTTTGTTACTACTTTTGGGGTTGTGGTTAAAGTTCTGTTCATCGTGGTGACATCTTGTCTATCTTCAGTGATGTTATATAGCAAATCAAATCGGTTCTTCAGCTCTAACTAGAATTTGTATCGATGTTCTTGAAGCTTTTCCATATCGATGACAGCCTGGCCGGATTAACCCATATGAAGGCCCTAATCACTCAAGTGATTTTGGTGCCCCTCCCTGTCTCTTTTACTCTTAACCTTAACCGATGTCCCTTCGTGACAATTAGATCTGTTTGCAATTTTCGAGTGTAAGTAGGCATTACCGGATTTCCACATGGGAAACGTGGACATTTGCCCAGGGGCTCCCCCCCCCCCTTATTTGTAATAGTAGGCCTATATATTTTACTCAAATTTATGTAAATTCTATTTGGTAAAGAAAATCAAAGAATTTTCCCCTAAATCACATTATACTATTTCCAAAGTTCCATTATTAGCAAATCCTATTAAATATGAATTTTAATAATATACCAATCAATAATAGACTTTATACACAGCACATATATAATGCACCTATTGCAATATTAAGTTCACGACAAAAATACTTTTCAATGTCTCAGTCTTTTGTTTGATTCCACAATTTCACATTTTTTTGAATGTAAGACGATTTATGAAATGACGACCACAAAGTTTGCATATGTGATCAACATGAAATCCTCAAATCTTCGTGAAAATTCTGTTATATTTGTGAAATGCGAAACTTGATGCATCTGATCTTGCAAACACTTTTTCAGGTGGACTGCAACAATCTTCATCCTTGGTTCAGGTTGGTGACACAGTGTCCCAAATGTTAAATAACGATAGAGGTTTATATAGAAGGGACATTTCGAAATTTTGCGGTAGCATCATTGAATCATCATTGACAAAACATCACCAATATATCAAACTGTTCTAGAGAAAAATTGTTTTTCTTATTAAAAAAGGATAAAATCAGTTTGATCAAGTCTTTTACAAGAAAAACTGTCATCTCAGCTTTATTGTGCATTGAAGCTGAAATAACTCAAAAATTAGATTTTGATGACATTATCAATGATTTGTTCATATGAGAGTGCAAAAAAAACATTTATTGTAAGATATTTCATGGAGAATTTTACATTACATTTCCCATTTAAAATAGTGCATATCACTTTTTTTATGTGTTTACAAACAACATGTGTTGTATTTTCTGACGAACCAAACCTGTTCAACCACAGTCGAAAGAGCCCCCCCCCCCAATGTCTCTTGCCCAGGGTGCCTCCCCCATCAAATCAAAATCAGGCTCTGTAAGTAGGCTGTGCAAATTGGCAAGCAGGTATTTTTATTTGGAGGGAGGGGGTTCAGAAGAATTATAAATTTTTGTCTGAAGCTTGTTATGCCATGACTCAGGAACCTTTAGTGCCGGGAAGGCTTCATAACAATTTGATCTGGTTAAAATTTTGGAGAGAGTAAGTATGCAAACTAGGTAGGGGGGGGGGCTGAGAAAAATGTAATTTACCCGGGGGAGGGGACCTATGATGCTGTTGTATGGATCTGGGCTTACTTCATGAAAATATAGCAATTTTAATCCAAAAATTAAGCAGCAAGTGCGAATTCTTGTCAGCAATTAACTTAGTTTCTCTGCTTTTGTGTCACCCTCAGGGCCGTAAGTAGAAACGAAAATTTACTCTATCGCTTAGGGGAGGTCTGCATTTATTCTGGCACCCTCCTCCTATAATGTTTAAGGGAGAGAAGTAAACTTGATGCCCTTCCTGTTCCAGCACCGGCGGAACAGACCCTCCCCTTGTCCTCTTATAGTTGTGGCCCTGGTCAATCTTTCGATAAAAACCTTCAATTGTGAAATCATGTACGCTTAAAATTTTAGGATTTTTTATTGGATGGTTGATGGGAAAAAATTGTACATTTAAAAACAATGTACTATTTTATCCTTTTTTGTGGTGCCCTTTTCTCCTGATGCCCTAAGCACATGCTTATTTTGCTTAATGGTTAATCCGGCCCTGGATGACAGTTTTTGTATTTTTGGTAAGTTTCACTTTTTCCATTCTAGTATTAAGCATTATTCTACATCTAACCAGTCAATGATCACTTCCTGTATTAAATTTGTTGAAAACTGCAGTCTTGGATCATATATGCTTCTTATTAGATAGGATGTAGTCTATCTCACTAATTGTTCCAGTTGGGCTTCTCCAGGTCCATTTTCTTTGGGGTTTCTTAAAAAAATGAATTCATGATGCATAACTGTTCGCTCTCTGCAAATTTGACGAGTCTGTTTCCTCTGTTGTTTCACACACAGTAACCATGACTTGCAACTAATGCTTCATCATTTCTTTTCTCTCCAATTCTGGCATTGAAGTCACCCATTGCTAATTTGATATGAATGGTTTCCTTTACTATGTATCTCGTCTAATTCTTCATAAAAGTCTTCTACTTCCTCAGAATAGCTTGTTGTTGGTGCATAGACTTGTATAATCTGTATCCGGTATCTGCTTGATATTTGCATAACCAACTTTGCAACTCTATCAGATGTACTATCTAACTCAACTGTGATTTTTCCACTTTTTATGAATGAGAAATCTTACTCCACTGGTTCTTACATTATCTGTTCCTCTGTAGTAAAATAAATGTCCACTGCCAAGTTTGATTTTCTCCTCTCTTTTCTTCTTACTTCACAGATGCCTAAGATGTCCCAATTTATTCTTTCCAGTTCTTCCAACTCCTGCAAACAATTTCCTGAAGAAAGAGATCGTCCATTATACATGACCAAGGTCAACATCTTATGGCAGCCTGGTCTAACCCAGAGATTTTTAGCACCCTCTGTCTTCATGTCTTGCTGTTTGCTGCTGTAACCAGGAACACTCAGACTGAGGGCTTTAGTTTATACAAAGTTCATACTTCTTTTTAGATGGTGTTTGGCCATAATCCTTTATGCTGTCTAGTGCGGATTGAAGGAAGCCCATCCGCGTCTGTTCACATGTTAAAACATGGCTACTTACAGGCTGCACCACGAGGTGGTGTGGATTGGACTTTAAGCCTCTGCTCCTAGTCGATTTCTTCAAGTCCTCATAATGAAGCAATTGAAGGGTCTTCTACTAGTTTACAAGTAAAGACTATTCAACAGCCCCTGGATATTTCATACCCCACAATAATTTGTAATTATGCAATGAGGTGATGCCACTATTCTAATTTACCTGGGTCATTCGAAAAATCTGGGTTCTTTATGAGTGAAAGTGGTTCCCTCTCGAAAAAAATTATCTTGGGGAAAAAAGTATGGTTGTCCGTCCCCCCCTTTTAATTCACTGGTATCTCTGAATTTTTTCCAGCATGCCTCAGGTCTTTGATCATTTGCTCATCTGGAACAGGCGGCCATGTTCTGGGTAAGAAAAGGAGGTATCTCTGTGTGAAACAAACAAATCATTCCTAAAAACATGTTCTATCCAAAAGGTTCATTTACTTTCATTGTCTACTAGTAGGAAAAGTGTGCAAAAAAGTCCATTAACACAAAGAATTTAACATATGGACTTTAGCTCATGTAATAAATCTAAAACACATACAGTCGATCCCCCTTATAACATTCCCTTACAGAACAGTTTTCCACTTAGTACGACTTGCTTTTGTGATCCCAATTCTAAGTAATTCTCATCAAGATTTCCTGTTTAAAGTGTTTTACTGCTTACAACGTTTTTATGACTTTTTCTAAAAAAACAAAAGACTTCTGATTGATTTTACATTTTGTTAAAAAAAATCTTAACTCTTTCAATAATATATTCTGATTAAATTTAAAGTAAATGAGATTTTTCTCTTTCTCTCTCTGTACACTTTCTCTCAGACACTTATCTTCTGATTCCCTATTCATATAAATCCTTGTGAAGCCATTTCTGGGGAGAATTTTATTTTCCTTCCCTGATGGCCAACCACTCTGATCTGTCACCATTTAACTGCCACATATTTTCACACCTGAATATGGTAGCTATGTCAAATTTGTGTTGGTGAAACTTATCAGTGTGCTTGAGTGTGCTCAGTGTTTGGTCATGTTTTGTGTTCAGTAGGTGGTGCTATCTAAGGCTGCAACTAGATACTTTCTCAAATGTGGCAAGCATGTATTTTATCACCCCCATGTAATGTAGAAGCAGTTATAAAGCGTGAATTCAGCGCCCCTTCTAATCCAGAGCCCGGGGCACTAGACCTGCCTGCTCTCCACCTCTCAGTTGTGGCCCTGCATCTATTCTCCAAATTGGTAATGCTTGGATTTGAAATTTAATGTATACATATTTGTGTTGTAGGTCACTATGATTACTGTGGCAACCCCAGAGCTTTTTTTCAAAGGAATAGCCAACTCAAAATTAGAAAACCAGCTTAAAATCTTATTTTTAGTCGGTTACCACTGTACAATCGCGTGTTTCAAGCCTGGATTTTCACCAAAGGCAAAATCTGGGGCGGGGGTGTGCCCTCCCCCCAAGAAGATAAAAAATTAAAAATATTTTTGTAGAAAATTAAAAAATTAGAAAAAAATACGTTCTTATAACTATATGTTAATTTAAAATTGTTTGAGTGTTAGTGACCCCCAAAATATTTGTGGAAGAAATCCTTGTGCCCCTCCAAAAGCTAATTCTGCATACACACCTGTGATTTTCGCGATGCGAAACGGTGACTACCACATAGCATCTAGATAACAAAACTGGATATTCAAGGTAGAGTTTTTACAGATTTTTTTTTTCTCTGAACGATCTTGAAAAATATTTTACAATTTGAACAGGCGTTCCAAAGCCTTTACTGTTTTTCAAAAAATGTGCATTCGCAATATTGTAGGAACAAGGCAAATTTATGCGTATGTAACCAGAGGGGAGAAAATCTGCAGGGAAATAAAAATTCTGAAATTTGAAAATTCTGTGCACGGCCCCTCATTCAGAGAAGCAACTAGATATCCGTCATCTTATGCTTTAAAAATATGCATGTGTATCAATATAATACAGTACAGTATAAAAAGTAGTAAAACCACTTTTTCAAGGTTGCAAGATCATGATAGATGGTGAAAAGAAAGAAAGGGGAGAGAAGTCATAAGAGTCATAAGCTTCGTCTGAATTAAACACTTTATACTTACTAGCTCATGCTTTTAGACCCTTTATTGTAAAGGAACTGACAATTCAAAATTCTGGAAGATAAGAGCAATCAGCTAAGTAACGAAGCAGTATGTATTTTTGATTTTATTATTCTGATGTCCAACAAGTTCAATGTCCCAATTTGTCTTTTGATTTTTTTTAAACCTGCTAACCCTCTGTTCCGGTTGGAATGGATGAGAAATATTCTACTGCACATCTAGTCATAGATTTACCATAAGTGACATGTTAAGAAATGGTTAGTTTGAGGTAATCACTGGTTTTTATAATTAGCTCAAAAAATTCAGAATTTAGTATTTCACCAACATAATTCTGCATGAATGCGAATTAAAATGTTTATTTTTTTTTTATTTTATAATTTGCAGATTGTTGTGATGGCAGTGATGAATACAAAAGCAGTATTGATTGCATTAATCTTTGCATGTAAGTATTCAAGCAATTATGCATTTTTAAATATGTACCCTGTGTTATGTTTAGTAGGTATAAAACATTGTTCATGCACTGAAATGTGAAACAAAATTTTCTCATGACCAAAATCAGAGTTATGAAACATTTAATTTTTGATATATTCTTAACCAGAAAATGCATTGGTACACCAAAACTTTAAGCAGGGCCATGACTAGTATTTTTGCTGCCCCCCGACAACTTTGAAATTCAATAATTTTTTAACAGTGTTCTTTGTTCACACCTAAAACTGCTGCCCCCTAAATTTTCCTACCCAGGGCAGTTGCACCCTTCCCCCCTTAGTTCGACCAGCTTTATATCTAACCGACCCAGCTTTAAGGACCCATTTATAAATTTATATCTAATGACCAATATAATTTTCTCAAGATTAAATTCAATGCCATAACATTAAGAATGGTTAAGGTGCTCCACACGTAAAAAAAAAATTAAGTTTGTCTTGATTACTTGTCTCTGAAATAGGATTTTTTTTATATGTCCCCATTTCTCTCTCATCAAAAAAAAAAAATTTCAATTAGCTATAGCTTCTAAACTCTGTTAGCTTTGGTTGTAGAAGAATTAATTTTCTGTTTATATGAAATTTTGTTTTTTCTCATATATCAGTGGATGAAAAGTTTTGTACTACATATGACTTATAGGACCAGGGAACTGCGTGGAAGTTTAAATTTGATAACTTTTAGAGATAAATTTAATGACTCATGGATTCTAGAATGTCTGACAACATTTGAAATTTTCCTCTAAGAATGATGGTTAAGAAATGGTATGATGGTAAGAAAATCATTTCCTCTAAGAGTGACCGTTGAATTCTAGATATAGAAATGTGACAGTTCATATAATTATTTATTTTAGAGAGCTTGGGAAAGAGGCAAGAGCAGCTGCTCAAAAACAGCAAGAACTATTTGAGAAAGGTTACCAACTGTGGCAAGAATACTCATCTCAAGGAAAGAAAAAGAAAGAGAGTAACAAGGTTGTGTGGACCAGAAATTCCCACCCTTAAAACAAAGATCAGAATTTAAATTATCTCTAAACACTATTAAGTGCTTCAGCACTCATTAGAAAATCAGTGTATTAGACCTTCTGTTAATTAGTAAACTTTATTTCATACTTTCCAAAGTGATTTTATTTTAAAATTTTTTTTATTTGTGTGTTCTTAAAAGAATGAGCAAAACTTTTTTTTTAAATTGAATATTTTTTTAAGAAAAGGTTTTTATTACAGGCAAAAAGTAGACATAAATGTAATATTTTTATTTACTACTATATTACATAAATTGCCTTGACCTACCTTGATAATATTCTCCCAGTGCAGAAAATAACCACACACACATCTAACCATTAAAAAAAATTGTGCTGAAATTATTGAGAAGCTTGATTTGATTTTTCTTTCTTTTTAGATAAAAATGCAAGAATTGAACACAGAGAAAGAAGCAGCAGAAAAAATTAAAGAAGAAAAAGAAGGTAATTTTTCAATTTCATCTTTGAGGTATGGTTTTAATTTAAAAAATGCTCGAAATAAGTTCAAGAATCATTGTGTTATTTCTGAGAGTGAAAATACAGTGTGCCACATAAAATGAAAAATTGAAATTTTTTTATATGGTTTCTCTCTCCTGTAACTTCCAATTAACAATTAAAAAGTTATTTGCCTTTCTCTCCTGGCACCAACGAAAAAAATTCCCTATTTCTAGGTGCAATATTTGCTGAGATATTTGAATTCGAAAATCAGAAAAGGCTTGGAAAACAAATAATAATAAATGAGGGGGAAAAGAGAGTGGTCATTAGTTTATGCTGTTCTTCCCACCTTTCTCAGTTTTTGCAATTCAAATATCTCAGTGAATATTGCACTTAGAAACATGGAATTTATTTTTTGGCCCCAGGAGATACCTTGCAACAACTTTCTAATTAAAAGTTGGAGGACAGGGGAACCTGTAAAAAAATTGATTTTCTTTTATTTTATGGTTCACTGTATTTTCACTCTGAAAACTGGTAGTGATTCGTGAACACATTTTGAGTATTTTTTAAATTAGAACCATAACTCTACAACCAATGGTTGATGAGATAATAGCCGAATTAAGACTTACATAACACTTTGTATGCATATTATAAATCATTGTTGACTAATCCAGGACTGCTCTTATCAGGCGTGAGGCCCAGTGCAAAAATCTTGTTGCTCCTTAACCCTGATTTTATATATTTTGTGGGGAAGGGAATTGGGCACCTAGAGATTCTCATGCATTATCACAGGATATGCATGAATGCTAAAAATATCTATCCACCAATGAAAATTCAGAATTAATGAGAGAAACATTCCTGGAATTGATGAAAATTCAGAATTAATGAGTGAAAATCCCAGAATGGATGAAATTCTGGAATCAAATCAGTTGAAGCTCAGATACCTTGTTTACTATGAAAAAAAGTATTTGATGTACATATTTTTTCAGTTCTATTACCGTAAGTTCGGGAGGCTTTCCAAACCATGGGGTCTGATGTGACTGTGCCTGTTGCACACCCGTGAGCGTGGCTCTGGACTAATCTGCATTATTTATGCTTTGTTAAATATATTTTGTATTTTTACTCAGTCTTTATTTCTGTTTTAGCAAAATAGCTTTATAATAATAGCTTTATAAGTATATTCCTCGAAGCAGAATATGCCAAAATCTGTGACATGCATGGCAGGAACAATCCAGGGGTATTTTAAGAAAGGTGTAAAAAACGCTATTATGGGAATTTTTACTGCAGAATATTTCTAGTCAGCTGAGGGCGCATTGCAGAACAGTGCAAAACATTCTGCTTTTAGGAGCGTATTGAAAATAACTGATGAAACCATATATAGCCGACACTTATTATAATGACCCCCAATCGTTTTGTCAAAAACTGATGTTATATTGAGTGGTTGTTATATCAAAAGGTAAACATATAGGATATTTTTTATATGGAAGCATTTGGGACTTCTCTTACCAGTGGTTGTAATGGAATGCTCACTGTAACTTGGGGTCGTTATAAGAACGTGAACTGTAGAAGGGCGGGGGGGGGGGCGCATGTAATCATTTTGCACATATAGGACTGTTTCTCAATGCTTTTGTGAACAAAATCAAAAAAAGGATTCAATATTTATAATTTTTTATACTTTTAGGATTTTTTTTGGATTGCTTAAATATTGATTCCTTTATTTTTAAAGGAATTTGATGACTGGTTGAAATTGTTCACATATGTGCCCCATTAAGGGGGTAGTTGTAAACATGCCTGGGGCACTTGTGAACAAGCATAAATACTTATAAAAACAGACTTTTTTAATTGCTTCTATTTTTTTATTTACTCTTGCATTTCTTCAATGCTATGGCTTAGAGTTTATACTCATAGAGCTCATTTTCTAAATTCATTTAGAAAACAGATCCAACAGAACCTGCTCTGTTCAACTTCTTACATTCCGTTCTCTTGCATTCTTCTCAACTCTGTTCTACTTGTCTAACAATACTTGCTGCAAAAATTATTCTCCAATGGCTTTATTTCATCAGGGGCAGTACTATCTACTCATGCTTATCAACAGGGTTGTTTGATGTAAACCAAGTTGGTTTAAACCAAATGGTTTTTTTTTAAAAAAACTTCAATAAAATGGTATAAATATAATTTTTTTTAGTCATTTGTTCCAAATAAAGATTTTTAGTCACAGAAGTGGTCAAAATGATTAATTTTAATCACTTATGCTAGCCCTGTTACATTTTGATGCTTTATCTTAGTAAGATCAAGCAAGCCCATGAATATGGGTTACCATGTATCCATACTTTTGTTTTATTTGTCATTAAAAGTAGCAGTAATTTTATCACCTGCTAGATGCAAGTGCTCTTATAATCCAATAAGACACCAGCTGCCCCATGAAAGACCAATGTGGGGTGGTTCATCACCAAGCAGACACATTCATTTTCTTTTTATAAGAAGCGGCATGTACTTTCTTTAATTCGTTTTTAATATAACCAGCAAAATGTAGATGGTTTTTTTGTCATCTTACATATTTTTAGTTTTTACATCCAAAAATTTTTATTTTACCTGAAGCCATTCTTTTATTACACATCCATACTAGAATATCATTAAAATACAATAAAAGGGATATGGCGAATACTGGAAGAAAAAAAATATATAATCTGGCTCTCATTTGATGAAATAAAAATTGAATCAAGAAAAAGAATAAGAGCAAAATGTAAAAACTGTGAAAAGGTTTTAGAAGGTAAAGTTAGCAGAATGAAGAGAGATAATCGTCTTTCAAGCTCTATAAGAATCAAAGATT